>NC_135770.1:19350406-19562792 GCF_052425735.1 Oculina patagonica | reverse complement strand
ACCGCTCGATGCGGAGTCCGGCGCGCTACCATTAGGCCACCGTGTTGTATCACCCATAAATGTAATAAAAACCATAAATGTAATACCAAATTGACCTTAAATGTAATACTACCACAAATGTAATAACTTTTAACCACAAATGTGATAAATCCACTAACCATAAATGTAATGAAATTTGCCCATAAATGTAACAAACTGAACAACCATAAATGTAATAAGGCTTAACCATAAATGTAATAAACTGGCTACGACTTCCAAATAAGGGGCCACAAACTTGTCATTCTGTCTTTGTGCACTTCTTACTTCAGGACACGGGACTCGTTCATCAAGTTAGTATTTTAACCCAGAGACCAAAACCCAAGAAGCTATAATTATGGTCTGCGAACATTTAGAAAGTACCCAAAGTATGATTAAAAAGTCTATATACCAGAGCGTTTGAAGTACTTGGGGTTTATGACATTCCATCCATTTGAAGGAGCTTGCAGTTTGAGTCAAGACGAATTCAGTCAAACATCACATTACAAGGAATACGCCTGTTTTATTCTTTTATATTTTCCCATATATCCTCCCGGATTTGCAAAATTGTGCTCTCCGCTTCCGCGCGTCCATGCGTCCGTGCCGACGTTATTCGGTCTTCAAGTCACTGTTACGCAAGGTGGTAGGGTGGGGAAGGGGGAGGGGGTTGGATGTTCCCTATTGGAGCCAGAATAATCAACAGAGATAGCAGCCTCAGGCTAGAACTGCTAAACAAAATAAAGTTGACCTCTTTGGAGCCGTTTTTGTTTCTTTCTGGATAAAATTTACTGTAACCGTGAATTTTTTAGTGTTAAAATACCTAAAAATTAACTGTTTCATTTTACAGAGCCAAAAAATTAAGTGGTTATCGGGATACCCCCATTCAGACCTTTGAATAACTTTGGTATGGACGCACAGAAACGCGGAAGCACATAAACATTCAAACCGGAGAGTACAATTTCGCAATTCTGAGTAGATATATATACCGCAATATAGTAGAGTCCGCGTTTAGGATTGCACACGAATAAATGATATTTTTTGTTGCTTTAAGGGGTCACAAAGAGCTTGAGCCAGGCCTTTAGGGGTATAATCTAACAGTCAATTTCTCGAAAAGTTTGTGGCCCCTTACTTGGAAGTCGTAGCCAGTTTATTACATATATGGTTAAGCCTTATTACATTTATGGTTGTTCAGTTTATTACATTTATGGGCAAATTTCATTACATTTATGGTTAGTGGATTTATTACATTTGTGGTTAAAAGTTATTACATTTATGGTTAGTATTACATTTATGGTCAATTTGTGTTACATTTATGGTTGTTATTACATAAATTGTTTTTATTACATTTATGGGTGATACACCGTGTATCCCAAAAAAATCCATAACAGATTGAAATTATTCATGAAAAATTTCTACATCCATTTTGTGTACATTTGTTTCTGTATTTACCTCCTTCATCAGTCATTGTTGATTCTGTTTGACTGGAGTATGTGCCATTGCCAACACCTGTGGTCACAGCAATAACATGTACGTCATAATATTGGTAACTTTTTAGAACTGTACCAGTATAATGTGTGCTATGAGAACTTGGGGCTTGGAAGATCAAGCTGACGTTTGAGTTATGTTCTCGGTAGTTCACTAAGAATCGCTGAATAGGTAGACTGGTCAGAGGAAACTTGGACCACTGCACTGTCAAAGATGAAGATGTGGTATTGGTTACCGTAACATTCCAGGATGGCACAAGTTGAGCTAAAAACAGAAATAAAAAGAGGTGATGATGTGTTTCGTACTTGAATGAGAAAGTAACACATGTAGTACTAGCCGTTGAGTTACGTGGATTAAAAAAAAAAACGAATTCAAAAGAGCCAAGGTACACAGCAAAGTGATCGAGTGCCAAGTCGAGAAATCTTCCCTTTTTATTATTTTTTTAAAAAACGTCATTTTACAAGTAATGACGTGGGAACGCTCTCTGAAATCCCAGAGTACGTGCAATTAACATAAGTTTAAAAATAAACTTATTTAAGTTGGACACATTGGCAGTGATGTTTTGATGTTTAAATTGGCTCTGAAATCAATGGTAGAAATAAACTTAACTTCTCAGTCACCTGAGCTAAGAGCTTGATTTAAAATCGTGTACTGAACTCTGGCGTAACTGTATCTGTATAATAATTGGACTGCCAGCGTAATGCTGTGTCCGCCTGCAAATGGTATTTCCACTGACAACCCGGAAGGAATTGAATTGCATCCTCTTCGAGCGTACACCTCGACGCCATTGCTGTCAAAAATCTTTAAGAATTCACTACACAAACCAAAAAATAAAGGCACTGATTAATCAATAGATAAAAAATTCGATAATTAAAAATAAGCCAAAAAAGAAACTTGCTATATAAGATGGGCTTAAGATGAGTTTCGAAATAAAGAAGAACAACTGGGGATTGAACTGTGGGCTAAAGTAAGCCCAATCTGAAGCATTATCCGAAATAAATAAAAGGAACCAGCCCTAAAACACGGAGTGTAGAAGGCAAATTTGGACAATTTTCAAAGTAAAGGTACACATTGATTCTAATTTTTGCAGTGTATTTCAATAGTGGATCGCCGGCAATATTATCACCAACGGACTACAAAAATCGAGCCAAATTAACCTTTTTATTAATTTTGCAAGATTACGCTAGGAAAGAGATTTAGCATAAGAAATACAAATACTGACCGAGGCAGGCCAAACAATATCGTCACCAATCAGTCAAAAGATAAAACAAAAAGAATGTCAAATAATCTTAAACTTACCTGGGAGTGCAATAAACAAAGTATATGTATTGAAAGGAAATAAGGGCGACTCCATGCCGCATACCAGCACTTCGAATTTGAACACTGCAGTTAAGAGTGTTGTAATCCGAGTGAGTGAAATTTAACCATCCAGACGTTTGGTTCACGAAGCCTTCACAGCCTGGAATTTTTTAAAAAAATAATCGTTTATTATATTATATTTTTGAGTTTATAAGGACGTTCGTTGAAGAAATGAATATTCAATGACAGAAAATACCTAGGTGGACTTTTCTTTTCACAAGAAATGGCTGTAATTTTGCAAATCTTTTTCAACAAAAACCCAGAGATGTTGTGCGACAAGACAAGAGGTCTTTAATTTAATCAATGGTAAATCCAAAGGGTTTTACAAATATACATGTATATTAATATATGTTGACAAAACTTGCTGAGTTTTTTCGTTTTTTTTCTAAACTGTTTATGATATATCGAGCGAATGATAACCATATAACAGACGGACCCACTTATTGGCTGATGTTTTATCCACACGTAATACGGCAGGCATTGTAAAGTCACAGATATTCAAACGGACACTTACCTTTAGTTATATAAAAATAGGTTGATCGAGGTCCTTGTCCTTTAGATGTAAAGGCTGCTACGGAAATCTGGTAACGTCTACCTATCTCGATACCTGTCAGTATAACATGCGGTTCTTCCGGGCTGCTGGTGTTGACAGTTTTCTCCACTGAGTAATAGTACTGCGTGTCTTTGTAAGATACCGTTGTATCCCAATAGATGGCCATTGGCGTATAGGAGAGGCAGAGGATCCCACTCTACCAGAAATTCATTCAGACCATGGTTTTCCACTCGAAGATTCGTAGGAGCTCGACTTGGAACTGAGAATAGAGAATAAAATATATAAAATTAACTATAAAGAATTTAGACTTGCATGATGTTGTTACTTTTGGACCAACCAGAAAGTATGTGAAGAAACAAGCAAACCAACCAGCAGTAATTGGAACCCTTTAATTACGTCTTCAAGGACATTTGTTTGTGGTTTGCACTGTTCTTTTAGGGTGAATATATTCAATAACCCCTGTCAATTACTAACTGTCTAAAAGGCTGGATCTTTGGTTGTAACAGGGGCGGGGACGGAGGGTGTTGGCAGGGCTTAAAAAATGGCTGATAACTATGTAAAAACAGTGGACTTTATATTCCCTTCGTCAATTTCCCTTCTTCATATTTCCTTGGTCATATTGCCCTCGTCATTTTTCCGTTGCCTTATTGCCCTTATAATAAATTAGTATAATTTCAGAGGTGATTATAAGAATTGGCGCATTCTGATTGGTCGAGAAACTCGGCTTATGAGGCTATATTCACCCCGCGAGAGGTGATTAAAGCATTTGAAGGATTGGTCACTAAGCCATGCCACCTTTGCCATCCAAGCAAGTAAATATGGCCGCATTTGCTGAATGAAATTTTCCTTCATTTGAAAGAAACCAGTCCAAAACATGGATTTTTAAAATGCTAGAAATTTTGCAAACTGACTACCAAGGCTTTTGGACCGAAAATAGTTCAAGAGATGGTTCTCAAGGCATTAGAAATGACCGTAAACACGGTAGTTTTGGCGATTGAACGCGGCCATGAGAAACTCAGTCAGATCGATTGGGCAAACATTATTCAGTTCTCTTTTGACCAGAGCTACTCATTTCGAGAAGATTCGCACATTCGCTTAAAGTCACCAACAATCATACAAAGATACCGGACATTTATCTTTCTCATAGTATTTGTTTTGTTCCGTTTTATTGCATTAACTCTTGAGTGTAAATTCTGATTGCAATCGATGAATTAAACAGGTTTACACCGTATGCAAGCGAGCACTTGTGTTTATTGTTTTCTTTTTTTCTATTGTTATTTTGCAGTTCTTGATAATCACCTCTGAAAATTATACTAAAACAATTATTCGCCTCAGGCTCCGTGATTATTGTTGAATAATCCCCTCGACTTCGTCTCGGGGATTATTTAACAATAATCACGGAGCCTGAGGCGAATAATTGTTAAATAACACAAACGGAAAGACACCATAGGGCTTAACATGGAAAACATCACTCAATATTTTTAGCTAACATAAAAAGACGAACTTATCAATCTTTTTCTACATGATGGCGATCAAAAGACAAATATATACCATTCTCTACAGCTAAAACAATTTACAAGCCCAGTTTATGATAGCCGGGGGACTTACCTCCTTCTGGTGTTTTGATTGAGACCGTTTGGCTGGAGTATGTGATGTTTCCATTAATGCTTGTCGTAAATGCAAAGACTTGAACATCATAGGATGTGTAACCTCTAAGACGATTGGTGTAGTACGTATTACTAAAACTGCTGGCTTGGAAGAGTGTACTGACTCCATGAGTTTCCTTGTACCTCACCAAATAGTAACTGATAGACAACGGCAGAGGAAAACTGGACCAACGCACTCTGGCTGACGACGATGTTATGTTGTAAACTGTAACATTCCAGGAGACGGGTGTTGCTGGATATATAAATAAACAAATAAACATATTAAACATAAAATATATCAAACTAAATAAACTAGTAACTGAATAAACAAATAAAGAACTAAATCAAAGCAGAGACAGACAAAGAGGCAGAAAAACAGGCAGTGACCGAGAACAGCGCCTTTTGGGCTATTTCGTGTAACTGCGATAGTTAAATATAGACTTTTCTGTGAAAAGAAAATAAAGTTAACTGCTTTCTCGGTCAAAAAACGCGACGTTTGCCACTCGATTGCCTAATCTTCAAATTAGACAACAGACTAACACTTTTTTATATGCGAAGAGTGAGTGACCGCTTTTCCTTAAGTTATCCGTCTGTACACATGACTACGTCATGTGATACATTCGATAAGAATGATAAGTTAGAAGGGAAATAAATAATTTCACACCTGAATCAAGTCCATGACTTAAGATATTGTACTGAATTTTGACAGCGCTCCACCTGTATTCCATGTTTAATTGCAGTATTATGCGGTTGGCGATTCCAATAGGAACTTCTAGTGAAAGACCGGAAGGGAGAGAAGATTGACACCCTTCGTAGCTAAAGATTTCAGTGCCATGTGCATGAAGTATCTTGATATATTCACTATAGACCAAGACAATGAAAGTAACAATAAATCAGTTTGCAAGAAGCAACGGCATTTTTTAGTACATGTACATGTAGTTGCTAATTATAGTATGGCTAAACATTGCTAAGTTAAAGACTATTGAGTCTTCAAAACTTCCAGTTAAAGAAACTGTGAAGTGATTTAAAAAGGCCGACACAATGGGATAGACAGTTAAATATAGTCATGTAAACATAAATATATAGAGTTAAAAAAGTGTTACCCTTAGCCTACAAAGAAAAGCTAACCATTCTCAGGCAATATGGAGAGCTCGAGCTAGCTGATCTGCCTAACCGGAGTGCTCTTAGCCTAACCGTGTGCATTATATTATGAGCAGCTAATGGCTTGCACGGTCTGCATGATTCGATGTTCCGCAGATTGTCACAACGAGTCTTACACTGTAGTTTCTTCCTGCTAATACACGAAATCTGCACATCAAGATGAAGAAATTAACGATTTTTATTTTTGTTAAGTTAATTTTTGCAGGGGTAAATTTTAATTGGTATTTAGCGATTTCACCGAGAAAAAAGGGCATAATTTAGGGCTACAAATCAGAAATGGCTGGTATTGTGGTAATCTAGAACTTTATTTGCCAATTTCCTACCCGCAATAGCCAAAGTATATCCTTTGCAGAGAGATAACTGCGACAGCTTGTCTTATTCCAGCATCACTGATTGTCCAATTACAAAATAATTCGCTCTCGTCCCCAGAATTACTAACGTCTATCTCTCCAGAGGATTTATTTAAAACGCCTCCACAACCTAATTAGAAATTAAGTGATAACAAAATGTAAACCTTTTTTATATAAATAGTAACGAATAAACAAGAAACAGACCAAATTAACACAACAGTAAACTAAGGCCAACAAAAACAAACCTTTGCAAAAGACAGACACATGGTACAAAATCCGCCCTACTGGATGGCAAAAGGATGCAAAGGCCTCCAAAACAAAGCGACTTTAACCAGGCAAGCTAGACATAGCTCGTGTTTCGTAACATATAAGAGATTTAGACATCATCTATTTTGTTTTACACGGCCATACAAGCTTTGAGCTTTTACAACTATTAGTGAACATAGATGATATCAATCTTTGTTTTGGATGTCCAGTGCGAGCTCGCCATCCAACATGACGGATTTTGTACCATGTGACAGTTTGTTGCAAACTAATTTCGAACATATATATTATAAAGAACCGATTTTCCACCTTTGCTGTTTTTAGACGAAATCCATTAGGAAATCGAGTAATATCAATTTTAGTTGGAGAAAAGCGAGTACCATTTTCTGCTCTTTTTAAAAGCTAAAGATGTAAGTAATTATTCATGATAACATAAACAACAATTTCTTTTCAGAGCGCGAGAAAATGAATTTCAAAGTTCATAAGAACCATGTAAACTATGGGTAAACTCTCACGTGTAGCTATTTTGGAAAATCGTCTTTTTAGCGATTCAGTGGAATTCAGTGGAACTTGGAAATTTGTTTTCAATGTTTGGTACTCTTAGAAATGATTTCTTTTGATAGGATATTTGAAACACTCCAGTAACACAGAAGTTTGCAATGAGATGTAAATAGTTTTGGCACATAATTTTGTCCAATTAATACTCGAAATATAATTTTCGACCAGTTGAAAATCAAACAAACCTACTCCTTTTCCTTCAATAAATCCTACCTGGACAGTTTCCTTCAATAACTGTGACGTCATCGATAGCAATGTCACTTCTGTATGATGATCCCCTTATTCCCTCGAATGTTATCTAGGAAAAACGAACTTTGTCACCAAATAATCACATAACAAGGTTTGACTTTGCCGGCATCAGTAGTGTCTTTTGATTCAAGTTGACGGGATGAGACGATCACGCAATTATGGCTTTGAATTAAAATAAACTTAGCTTTTCAAAATGTGTTAGTAAGAAAATTACTGTCTTTAGCATATAACACCAGCTGTTTAACTGTTAAGTACTGAGCGAGCTTTGTTTTGTAATTATTCACCCACACACATTTTCATAGCCAACCAAAAGCGCTTTCCACAATTAGTTACGTTTGCTATTAAAAACTGCTCCTAAATCAACCGTCATTATTCTATTCAGTTGTTTTGATGTTGATTATTCTGCAGTTAATATATGGTTAGAGCTGTGATTAGCTAATAGTTGTGGCCGCATTTGGCTGTAATGCCCACGGACTTCATGAGCGATTTCCATGCCCGGCTGGCTGGCAAAACTCTGGCAACAGGGCGGGAGAGCCACGAAATAAAACTTCTTAATTGTGATATAAATGCCAATTATACTTACCACATCGCTCAAATGCAAAGTCCTTGTCACTTTCTTCCAGTAATATCCTTGATTTCCTGATTTGGTAAATATTTTGGCATTTCCACTGAAGACGTTCAGAGTTCCCATTGACGATCCGTACATGTGGTAGAAGAACATCAAGCATGACGATGATTCACTTCTCGGTACTGCAAGCTGAAGCTTGGCATTATCACCAGTTGACCTGGGGGATGAAGTCTCAATGTACATATACATGCCTATAGAAACAAAAATGAATTTTCAGTTATTTATGCCTGTCAACGTGCATAATAATGTTATTTTCTTTATTCAAGGATATATATGTAAAACGAGCAAAAACGCCTGAAATGTGGCGTCAACAATGTGCATAAAGATGCACGCTACAATCCCGTATGACTTAGATACACGACGCTTGCACACTTTGAATCTTTATGGATCAGGGTCACTCTTGTTCTACGACGATGAGGAAGTTATTAAAAAAATACTTCATGAAGGCTTAACAAGAATTTTTGCAAAAAAATAATCATTTACAAGGCGAGGAACTGTTTAAACGTTAAAAAGAAAACCTAACGTTTTCGATTTCAATCATGTCATCATACAGACGGAAAGAGTTTTGAAACGTAAGAATAAACTTTTTTCTTTAGACTGGGATGCCATTTAAGATCATTAGATTGTGTTGTAAAAACAATTCGCCGGCTGATAAAAGTATGAGTTGGATTTTTGAATGGATGGCGGACGGGTTCAAAAGCAAACATTATGGACAAGCATCTTTTTATAAACCCATTCTTTTAACTATTGGTAAGCGTCTTTGAAAATGAAGAGTAGAAGGCAACTTACCTGATCCGCCATGATCTGATGATGGTCCCGTGCCTGAGGACGAGGTGGAACCAGAATGCAGTGTCCAGTCGAATACATCTGACTTGGATTGACTCCACCCGAGACATAATCCACTGTCGAAGCTACAAGAAACTAATGCACAGGGATATCGATATCATTGATATAGTCATTGTAAGAGAACTCTGTTAAACAATGAACTTTTTACTGTTATTTTTAGACAAAGTCACGCAATTCTAAGTGAGTTATTCATTTGAAACTTTTGCCACTTCCAGTACAATCAAAATCGCTTATCACCGGAGAATTGGGGGCAGTAAGAAGGGTCTGAGCAATTCGTATTGTTTTCCATTATTATCCTCTGTGTTTCTGAAATTATTTAATAAAAAAGTGTTTTACCTGGGCAGCTTCCTTCAGTAATTTTCACTTCATCAATGGCGATGTCGCCTGTAAATGAACTTCCAGTTATTCCTTCAAATGTAATCTGCAAAAGAGTGTGAAAATAAGCAGTCTTGCAACCTCTAGCTGAAGAACTAGAAACTCGTCAATCGTGATTATATATAAAACGGGTGGAAATAAATAAAATCATAAATAAAATAAATAATTGAATAAATTGAATGATGAATTAATGATAATGATAATGAAATGATAATGAATTTATATAGCGCATTTTTCATATATATATGTTCAAATGCGCTGTACACATACTGTAATTTACTACACAAGGCCAGATCACATTCACATTTTTTTATTTGTTTTCAGTTGTTTTCAGTTGATGCAATTTTATTCTTACAAAAAAAAAACTTTGTTATTCTGTCAGTCGTTTTTTAGCCCAATAATGAAAATCACCTATTAATAAGTCGAAAGATTGTTACGTGTACCATCAATAGAGGCGGCACAACGTTAACATTAACGACTCTGGGTATAATTAAGTAAAATAACACTCACCGTGCTATCCAGATAGACGTTTCTTTCCACCATTACCCAGTTATCTCTCTGATTTCCAGACACATTAAATACTGTCATATTTCCATTGTAAACATTAAGAGTTCCAGCAGATGCTCCGTACATATGATAGTAAAATGAAAGACACGATTGTTTTCCGTTGTTTGGAGCAGTAAGCACGAGTTTGGCGTTTTCTCCCGGTTTCCTAGGGGAAGAGGTCTCGATGTACATATATTTTCCTGAAATAATAGAAAAAAAAAACATTTTAATAGACCATAATTTGTATTCTCGGTATTGGACTGGAACAAGCTTGCAATGGAGGCTAATATATATACTAGTTATGCAACGCTTTCGAGTGGTATACTATGGAATATCCCACGAGTCACTTGTATTTTCTCGGTATACACACGAGCCTTTAGGCGAGTGTGTATGCCAAGAAAATACAAGTGACAAGTGGGATATTCCATAGTATACCACGAGAAAGTGTTGTGTAACTATTTTATACCATGCCATAGAAAATACGCTTACTAAATTTCGTCGAGAATACAGTCGCAGCGCACTATGGGAAGGTTGGGTTGAATACCGTCGAATATACAACGGCTTTCCTGTATTCTGATTGGCTGTATTTTCTATGGCATGGTATAAATATATATATATAATCCTCGTCGCGCCTAAGAGGCACATAAGGCTGAAATGGAGGCTAATGCAAATGGCATGAAGCTCTTTTTAATGTTATTCTCCCGCATCAGCCTCCATTGGAAGCTAGTTCCAGTCCAATACCAAGAATACGAATATGGTCTATTGACACATATTCAAAAGGTTAAATTACTTTACTATCAGGTAATTTTTTGTTGGTGATAATTTCCGACGGGGTGGAGCTTAACAACATAAATAGTTTTAATTCATAACATGGAGAATATTTTTTGTTCCATTTTTATTGTTTGTTTGTTTTTCTTGGTCTAAGATCTTGTAACAAGAGAATTTAAATAGCCCATTGGCCTAATTTTAAACCATTTGATTATTGTCACAATATTGAACAACATTATTTAGCAACAAGGATTGGTCACGTGTTCTATCGCGAAATTTATGACATCTCACTCAGAGGTAGTTTTTGTTTGTTTGTTTGTTGCTGGTTGGTTGGTTAGTAGGCTGGTTAGTAGGTAGGTAGGTAGGTAGGTAGGTAGGTAGGAGGTAGGTAGGTAGGTAGGTAGGTAGGAGGTAGGTAGGTAGGTAGGTAGGTAGGAGGTAGGTAGGTAGGTAGGTAGGTAGGTAGGTAGGTAGGAGGTAGGTAGGTAGGTAGGTAGGTAGGTAGGTTGGTTGGTAGGTAGGTAGGTAGGTAGGTTGGTAGGTAGGTAGGTAGGTAGGTAGGTAGGTAGGTAGGTAGGTAGGAGGTAGGTAGGTAGGTAGGTAGGTAGGTAGGTTGGTAGGTAGGTAGGTAGGTAGGTAGGTAGGTTGGTTGGTAGGTTGGTAGGTAGGTAGGTAGGTTGGTAGGTAGGTAGGTAGGTAGGTAGGTTGGTAGGTAGGTAGGTAGGTAGGTAGGTAGGTAGGTAGGAGGTAGGTAGGTAGGTAGGTAGGTAGGAGGTAGGTAGGTAGGTAGGTAGGTAGGTAGGAGGTAGGTAGGTAGGTAGGTAGGTAGGTAGGTAGGAGGTAGGTAGGTAGGTAGGTAGGTAGGTAGGTTGGTAGGTAGGTAGGTAGGTAGGTAGGTAGGTTGGTAGGTAGGTAGGTAGGTAGGTAGGTAGGTAGGTAGGTAGGTAGGTAGGTTGGTAGGTAGGTAGGTAGGTAGGTAGGTTGGTTGGTAGGTTGGTAGGTAGGTAGGTAGGTTGGTAGGTAGGTAGGTAGGTAGGTAGGTTGGTAGGTAGGTAGGTAGGTAGGTAGGTAGGTAGGTTGGTTGGTTGGTTGGTAGGTTGGTAGGTTGGTTGGTTGGTTGGTTGGTTAAAAAATGGACGTTGATGAAATCTTACCTGATCCTCCTTGACCGGAACCCGGACCAGTTGAAGAGGAAGGCGTCGAACCAGATGCCAGCGTCCAGTCAAAATCATCTGAAGATGATTGATTCCATCCAGAACACAACCCGTGGTCAAAGTTACAACAGACTGTGAAGGGAAATAAGAAAATTGTAATGATTGTTTCCATTTTTATTTTTATTTTACCATTAATACTTTTTGAACAAGGCGGTTGTTGGATTTCTAAGCTGTTTTACTTCCTTGTGCGGGAACTCTGTTCAGATTGCTTGCACCACATTTATCACCTGTCGATCTTTCTACCGACCTATTTGACATGCTTATCTACAATCAATGTGCACAATTTCATTTGGATTCAACATTGCTAAATATTGCATGCCTAGCGTCACCTGTGAACTTTTTTAAGGGAAATAAAGATAAAGATTTGATGGTAATAATGAAGAAGCAATTAATGGATAATGTTGGTGATTTTTAAACAACTTTCTTAATCAGTTGCACTCAATGGTTATCTGCAGCCACGATTTATTCGCCGCAATATCAACCTCGTACCTAGAATCTTTGCTCCCCTTGACCTGCAGTCAGGAAACGTAATATCTTGTTCCCATGAAAACTGAAATGGTTATTTACAGAAAATCATCATTTTTACCTAATGCAGAAGATGAATGATTATGTGGTGATGCGCTTGGTGGGACGACAGTGTACAGATGTGTCGATAGCCATGATTGAAATTCTCGTAGTTTGGCGTACACACCATACTTTCTGGCTTGAGCGCATCCGTAACCCCAGCTGGTGGCTCCCTCAAGATACCACGTGCCATTAAACTTGCACACTAATGGTCCACCACTATCACCCTGACAGGTATCAACTCCTCCGACATCAAGACCAGCACAGAGCATCGAGTCGTCAATTTGACCAGGATAAGTACTTGCACAACGTTCCTTTGACACCAGTGGCACAGATGCTTCCATCAGTGTATTTGGTTGGGAGCCGCCAGAAGATAAAGTTCCCCAACCAGTTATCCAGCACTTTTTGTTAACGTTGTCAAAGGGAAGCGGATGGCTGGTATCTGGCAAGCAAACAAGCCCGACTCCCACTCCCAAATCAGCAGGACGCACGAGATTAAGAAGAGCAATATCATTGCTGTATGAGTTTGGATAGTTATAACTCTCGTGCACAATTATTTTTGCAACTCCAATATCTTGTTCTGTTCCAACACTGCCACTTGTTCTGTAATGAGCTCCCAACCTGACAAAATATAAAGTGAACCCTTAAAAGAGACACAGAATTTAATTCATTTTCTTCAGTTTGCATGTTAGTTGAAACGTGTGTGTTAGAAAAATTGTTATTTTAATAAATTTTGAAGGCATCTCTAGGACATGATTGACCAGATAAACTATTCACCTCTCCTTTTTACCAAAAAAACTGTCAGTTTGTTTCTTCTTTAAAGAGCAATTTCTTTTTATAAACTTCTTACCCTTTAATTTTTTTTACAAGAATCTGTTCCGATTTGTCACGTTGTCATAGCATTGATAATTAAAACTTAATTTACTAAGGAAACTAAAAATATACCTTATTTTGACACTAGAAGGTGACCTTCCGTTAACACAGTGAGCTGCTGTGGCAACCCAATATGGATCCACTAGCGATCCACCACAAAACTGGCTTCCATAACTGGTCATCAACATCGCCTGCCATGGCCAGCTATTGACTTGTGCGACTGTGCCACCAACGATTCTTGTTTTACTTGGTCGAACACCGCAAAACACTAAATAATGAACATTAAATATTCAGTCAAAATTGTATTAAGCAGCTGCCGAAATAGAGGTGACCGCTAATTGTAATTGAGTGTTGTAATTTCCGGGCCTTGACAACTGATCATTAAGCAAAGGGTGACCGCCTTACACCGTGCGGCTTTATATATGTTTGATTGAATGTTTGATTGAACGTAGTTAATGCAAATTCGCTGACTGCCTTATATGCTAAATGAGCTGCACCTAGTCTGGTTGGCGAAGAGAGATACAATCAGTGAAATGATTTCCGAGTGCTAAATAACGTTCCCTGCAGGATGATTAAAAGCGTTTTAAAGTCAAGAGGTCCAAGTTCGAGCCTGGCAAGGGTCCTAACGTGGTGTCCTTATGAAACACACCTTACTCTCACTGTGGTGTTATCTAAATGGAATATCTCAGAGTACCACATCATTAGGAATAATTTTACAAAAAGCGCGCGTATGAACATTTCTTCAATAAATGCAATTTTTCAAACCTTTATTTGTAGTGACAACACTTTCTAAGCTCTTGTACGGTTGTCCACTGTCATCAACGCCAAAAACGACCAAACGATACTTTGTAGTAGGTCTCAATCCTTTAATATCTGTAGAAGTGGTGTTTCCGGGGACTGTTTCCATGGCCAATAAAATGCCTTCCATACTTTTTACTTCAATTATGTAGAAGTTTGCACCGTGATTAACGTTTGCATCCAGGCTTGTCCATTGGAGGGTCAAGCTGGTGGAGTCAGCGTTGAGGATTGTTACATTCCATCCCCAAACCATTATGGCTAAGTAAATACATAAAACACTAATTAACAGGCTAATCGTATCTAAGTTAAGCAAAATTGATGAGTGTAATTTTAAATTAGAAGTAACGGCGGCAGCAGTTTTAGTAGCGGAAGCAGGAGCGGTGGCGGTAGCGGGTAACGATTACATTAACATTAGTAGTAGTAGTAGCAGCAGCAGCAGCAGCAGCAGCAGCAGCAGCAGCAGCAGCAGCAGCAGAAGTAGCGTTAGAAGTAGTAGAAGCAGCAGGAGCAGCTGTAAAAGCAGCAGCAGTAGTCGTATCAGTAGCAGTAGCAGTAGCAGTAGCAGTAGCAGTGTCATTAGCAGTAGCCGTAGCAGTAGTAGAAATAGTAGTAGCAAACTAGCAGCAAACCAGCAGCAGCAGTATAAGCAGTTGTGTAGCAGTAGCAGCGGTAGCAACAGCAGCAGCAACAACAACAATAGAGCAGGAGCTAGCAACAACAGGTAGTGGAAGTGGTTTTAATTGTTGCTGTTATTGTTTTTGTTATAATTTACAGTACTGACAGCATTTATAGAAGTCATTGTTAACATACCTGACTTCAGACCTTTCTTCAAAATGGCAAACTTGATTTTGATACTGCTGCTTGAACTCGTTCTGTATACTTCGACGGAGATGTTATTTGAGGAACCAAAACGAACACACGTAAGAATTTCTGGAGCAAACGACCCAGCACAACCGTGGTGATAGAGAACTTCAGTAGAATTCCCATCAGTTATCCTGGCATATTCGCTGAATAATTAAGAGGCAAGAAATGTAAAATCTTTATTTACATTCTTAAATCAGTGTAGGTAAATATATTCATTCCAGCATGTTACATGTACATTGATAGCTGTTCAAAAAATGTTGTGTGTTATATACCTCTAACTGACATATTTGAAACGTTCCACAATTCAACCTTTGTTTTTCAAAGTAAAAATGCTTACTGTTGTCTTTTGTTATTGTTGAACAAACTTAGCTATTCCATAACTCAGGCTTCCGGACGATGTCAACAGCTACGTAAAATTTTCAAAGACTGTTTGTAGTTTTTACAGAAGTGCCTCTTGTTTGCTATTCAGTTTGCAAGATAATTTTGATAAAGAGTGAATAACCTAAGCTCTTTCGATATTTATCTCTTCAAATTATTATCTTTGTTATGATGACCGACATAACAAAGCTGAGTAATCTGCAGAATTTACCTGAATCAAAAACAAAACAATTTGAAGTGGTATTGAAGCCTCAATTTGAACCCCGATTTTAATTCCAACTCTGGTTTAATAAATTTAAAGAACAAAAGTACAAAGACATTTGTCTTAACAGAAATAAATAAGTAAATAAATCAATTTTTTTTAACCTTCCATTTTACCTGCAATAGTGAAGATCTATCTCTTGTACAGAGATCAGAGCGATGGCGTCTCGTATTCCAACATCACGGATTATCCAGTAGCATCGAAGGTAATAGGAACTCGTAGTTGTGTGGTCTATTTGGCCAAAGGTTTCATTTAACGTGGCGGAACAGCCTTAAAGAAAAGGCAGAACAAACGATTAAATGCTAGTTAAACACTATTCAACACCGTTTGTATGCCATAAAAGGTACTGGAAATCAGATCCATGGATACTTAAGCTTCAGATAAAAATAAAGAATTTTTACAATACAACCGAATAGGATTACACAGTTCTTGGTGGACCCCACTTAATTTTTATTCCAAAAAAATCATGCCTAGATATAAGTGACGCAAACAGAGAAGGTAGAAAATTTCCAACCTATATCGACCTACCTTCCTTCAGTAACAAATTTCTGTTATGTCCTAACTTCCTTGAATTAAAATATTTTTCTTCTGATAATCATGAACCGTAATCGTGAACACCGGGGAAAAATTGACAACTCTGGTGTTTTATTTATTTCCTACACCTTTGATGCCTTAATTTCCTATAGAGACTTGAAGCACCGGAAAGAGAACCCTATACCTCGGATGGTATCAGTTTACTTCTCTTATCTAACCGTCTCTCTGGCAAACACAGTGCAATTGGCAGTGTAAATGAGTACAGTGTCACACAAAATAAATCAAAGATCTCTTGGAGATCTACCGAATATTTTGCGTGAAGCACGAAACGAAACGAAAGTGGAAATAGAGCGGTTTTCACTTGAGTGTCGAAAGGAAATTGCGTTTGCTTTGGTTTTGCATTACTACGCTTAGTGATTGGCTTAAAAATCTCGCGCCAATTTCTCAGCCAATCAGGAGTAAAACCAAAACCAATCGTGACTCGCTCACGCACGTTTTTTCGCGCTTCGCGCTGGCTACATGTATTTGCTTCAAGTTTTGATTGGTTCACTGGATTGTCTGTGTCTTTTTATGATTGGCCAGAGTAATTACTTTGGTTTTGGTTTTACGACACTCAATTGAAAACTGCTCTATTTGTGGGTAATAACATAGGCAAATTATTGTAAACAAAGATTCGTCAAACCAAGGAAAAACGAACGTGTGAACGCGCGTTTTGATAGCGGTTGCCTGCAGAAAAAGCTGTCAACAGTTAAAAAGAAGGTTTTTTTTTTTTTTAACAAAACAACCAACAAGAAAAAAAAAAGCTCGAATGAAGATCAGGAAGGATTAATTAAATAAAAACACAGCTTATTATAGCTACCGTAACAGCACTTGTCACCACAGGCATCCCAAGCTAACGACAAGAGCCACAGAACTCTAACGCTCTTTTTTTAAAGGTTTGTATGGCAATGAAACAATTTTGTTTTACGATATATAAATTCGAACGTTTTAGGAATCAAATTGACTTACACTGTTGCTGTGTTGTGTTCTTTCTTGTTTGCCAGCTCCACGAGCCAATTTGAAGTGATTTGGATGAGTTATGCTTTGCAAAATTTTGAACACGTGTACTTTATTAAATATTCCCAAGGCTGGAAACTGTTATCGACTGCATCTCATTTGAAGAAAAATATTTTCCGTGAAACTGGTCAAATCGCTACAGAATTTCCACCACCGTAATCTCCGATAATTTCTCTTTCATATCGTTGTCGCTCTGGTTCCGAGTGCTCTAGTGAAGCGTACAAAACTAACTATTCTTACTATTTTGCTTTAACAAGCAAAGTAGTCGAAAAAAAAGCGAATTATCTTATGAAAACATACCTGTGGTTGCGTAATAATCGTACGACCTTGGTCCTACTCCCTTGGACGTAAAAGCGGCCACTGCGACACGATAACGCACCCCTGGTTTAAGATCTTTCAACGTGAATCGCAAAGGGAAGGGACTGCTGGTGTTGACACTTTTATATGAAGCATAATAATCGTAGTATTCTCTGTAGTAGATTGTATACCCTAAGAGTTTGCCATTGACGTAGTACTGTGGAAGGGGATACCACTTCACCAGAAGGTGAGATGTAAATGCAACACTTGTCACCCGTATGCCACTAGGTGCTCTACTAGGAACTGATAAACAAAGAAGAATTAAAGTTGTGCTGTATTTTCTGTTGTTGTTTCTGCACTCTTTTCAAATAAGCAAATAAAATACGCTACCGTGGCTGTCACGCAATCCATAAACACATCTTATCAAACCAATAGGTAAGTACTGCTGCTATCTATTTAATACGAGTTGTTAAGCATTTTAGGTGTGGATGCACACTCAGAAGACAGAAATTATTCCTTTTTTGTTTTGTTTCCCGTAATCCCGGCTTTGAACCGTAAGAAATAAAAATATTTAGGTTCTTCTATTTTCTTTTAATTTTGTCGATAATGACCAGTAAGCAAGATACGAACAATTTACTCAAAATCAAATTAAAACCCAATTTATTCTTTGCTTTAAGTTCAGTCTTCATAATGTCCATTTTGCCACTGTGCAGCTTTTTTTGTTGAAATAGTTCTTGAAATTAAAAGAATATTTGACTTACACATATCGATCCAATTCGTTGCTTTGTACTGTTTACTCACCCCCTTCATCGGTCATGGCCAAGACATCTGCACTAGTAAACGGTGTCCCATTACCACTGACGAATACAACACTAACATTATACTCTGTACAAGCTTCCAGGCCCGTTATCTCGGACGTTGTTGTATTTGCAGGCACCATTTTGCCCGTCGATACGCTGCTGTTTCCAGCCTTTCTGGCAAGGGGGACATAAAAACGCACTCCACTATTGAGCAGATTAGTCGGGGTGCTCCAACTTATCCCGATGCTGTTCGTGGTTCTGTTTCCAACGGTCACATTCCAGTCGGCCACAAGGGAAGCTGCAGCATGTTAGAAGGGCATTAGTTCCAACTATCAGTTGTTAACGGTAAATTAACCGCCGTAGCGAATTTGGATTTGCACCAACAAAGGCCGGCTAAACGCTCTAAACATCAACTTTCCAAATAAGCTACGGCGGCCAATTCACATGTACCCTTATTAAACTCATAGTTTCATAGTTAAAAAAAGTAGCTAAATACTACAGTATGCTAGATTAAGTGCAGCTGAATCCGAACATAAACTCTTATTAGTATTGATTAATAGCTAAAACCCAGGTGCATAAGTGATGTGTTGAGTGGAGTTTTCCCGGTGAAGAATAGTCTTCAGAAAGACTCATGATCAGTTACTCACCTTGGCATTGATTTTAAAAATAATTTTGATGTTTGTTTATATTCATAAAAAAATAGTTCTTTGTTGGTCACTTTTCTATTCGTTTCACTTATCTTAGTTTCTTCTATGTATACACTGTCGTCTTCCCTTGTACTCCATAATCAAGAAAATATGTTTTTTTCCTTCCTTACCTGAATCCAAGCCTCGATTTAAAGTGCCGTAATCAATTTTTACATAGGTCCAGCTGTAGACAAGAGAGACTTGTATCGTGATGTTTTTGGACTCTCCAAAAGAAATTTCTCGAACATTCATGTCAGAGGACGAGACCCATCCATGTAGAGAAAAGACTTCCGTTCCATTTCCATCAAAAATTTTGACGAATTCACTGTCGAACAACATAAGATTTTCTGTCAGCAATTGCACTGCTTGTGGTAATTTTTCTACATAGTACCATTCGAGGGAGCGCAACCAAATTGGACTCAACGCGACTGATTCACATTCAAGGGAACCACAGATCTTTACCCCCGCTGAAACTTCGACAGAAAAGATTTTACTTTGAACGCCTTTATAATGCCAACAGACGTCAGGCAATATTTTTTCTCCTGCGATAGAAGAGCGTAACAGCGTAACATTTTTTTGTCAATGAATGGAAAGTAAAATTGATAAGTCTGAATTATAAAATGTTTGGATTGATAATCGACAAAGAAAGAAAAATGTAGTCTAAATAACACTTTACTATTGTTGCACAGCAATAAGCTTGTCAGCTCATTTTCTCCGTTTTGCGGAGTAGAAATGATGCATGTTGTAGCTGAACTCGAAGGTACTTCGCACGTCTTTCTTTGCTGCAGGGCAAATTTTGATTATCATTTTGTCATCACACACAAGAAAAGAAAACAAAAACAACAAAAATAACATACTTGTAACGGTTTAGATATATTTGGTTGATGGAAACAATGGCTACTGCCTGAGTTGTTCCACTGTGGTCATTTATTATCCAGTTACAGTGAGGGTCGAATTTACTAGAGTATCTGATGTCCAGTCTCCCAAATGATTGGTTCACATTTTCGGTGCAATCTAAAATTAAAGACGACAATTGTCCAATCAACGAGAAACTCAAGTGCTATCGTCAGACAAATCTTTACTTGAGGTCCTAGGTCTAGGGTTATAGTACAGAGCCGACTTGAGAATAAACAGATTTGATGACGTTGGATGAAATATATCAAACACGAGAGACAGTGTTTCATCGGGATAACCAAACACCGAGAAGAGAGTTGAAAGTACGACGCGCAGCGGAGTATTTTTTGACGAAATTCGAGGTGTTTGGATAGCCGATCTCTGAACACTGTCTCGAGTGTTTGATATATCTTCTCAATCGAAACAAAAACTACGGAGTAAACGGAGAAATAAAATTGTTAATCTTTATGCTAATTAAGACCGGGTATCCCAACCTCCTTCACGGTCATGTTTTAACTTGATGAATTTTTAATGAGTTTGAAAAGAAACGGGGAGAACGTCTTGATCACTTCTGACAAATATAAATGAACCATGAATTTCGTACTCTAAGATTTACAAATGACAATTGTAAGATACAAAACGAAAGAAGGTATGTCAAACATGCACATAAAAAGCCATCGGAGCATATTCCTGTATGTACCTTGGCAGATTCCAGCTGCGATAGAAACGTCATCAATAGCAATGTCACCTGTGTAGTCTGTTCCCCTTATCCCTTCGAACGTAACCTAAGTACCAGAAAAAAACTCTTGTAGCCACTACTCCAACATAATAAACGAATTTTTCATGTGGTTTGGCATAAAGCTACCAGGAATTGAACTGGGTGGGGTCTCCCTCATCAAAGGCAAGTACCGTCTAACGACTTGATCTACGCTATATACTTCACCATCTGGGCAGTACAATGACCAGTTTAACCACTTTAAACAGTTTAGCAAAGATAAGATAATTGAAGATAAACTTCACGTATGTGCCTTTTTTATTTGTTTGTTTTATGTTTTGTACCTTAGCTGTCAAACACATTGTTATATGTCGCTCTAGAAAAAAAGCTTACATTTGCAACTTACTTTGCTTTGCAAATTCATTGACACCTTGGCTTTAAACCATTCATAGGCTTGGTTTCCTGACTTAGTAAACACGCTTGTATTTCCATTGAAGACATTGAGAGTATTAATTGTATATCCATACATGTGGTAATAAAACGTCAAGCAAGATAACTTCCCAATGTCAGAGCTCGGTACTGAATACTCCAGTTTGGCGTTATCTCCAAACTGCCGAGGAGAGGATGTCTCGATATACATGTACTTTCCTGCAAGCAGATATTTCTTTAGTGGATACATACCAAAAGAATCTTTAACAACATCATCTATATTGCACAATATTATCTAAAACACGAAGAGCACAAGAGACAAAGAAAGCATGAGCCGACTCTTTTCTTTATTTCCCACATTGGTATTTCTCAAATGGCCGGAGTGTTTTATGGCCGTATAATCCGTGGCTTTGGTTTGTTAACGCTCTAGACAAATTTAAACCTCATACAATGGTGCTAAAATGCCACGTAAAACAAACAGGCAACATTCTGGTTAGAAAGACAAAAATGTTCAGCCAAATCAATACCACGGAGTCTTTTTAAAGCCAGAAAAATATGGTAATTGCAATAATGAAAGAATGATGCATACAGCCTTCATAGCACCTTTAAGTATATATATACAGCTATCTGACAACTTCTTCGCCTTTTCCTATGTGTATTTTACAGTTTCTTTATACTGTTTAGAGAAATATTTCCACCGCTTTTTATATTAATTTGTTACATTTCTGATCCGTTGCCACTGTATTGTAAGTAGTATCTTGTAAATAGTGTTGTAATACGTGTATGAAGTATGATATTGTAAGTAATTTTTTTGTTATTTCCTAAATGAATAATAATAATAATAATAATAATAATAATAATAATAATAATAATAATAATAATAATAATATAATAATAATAATAATAATGAAAAAAGCACAGAAACAATTAAAGAAAAGAAGCAGTACAGCTAACCCACCGTTACCGCCACGGTCAGATGATGGTCCTGTAGAGGAAGAAGGGGTCGAGCCGTACTGGTTTGTCCAGTCAAAGACATCCTGATAATAAACTTGACTCCAGCCAGAACACAATCCATAGTCAAAGTTACAACCTATTCACGTATGCAAAGTATATATAATTCACGTATGCAAAATATATAAAAAATGAAATTTTCGCATAGATACGCTGTTGTTGTATCTAAGCAAGCAACAACAGCTGCAGCAAATGTAATCCGGAGAAAGGGGTAGCTGTAAATAAATATCAACTGGAGCTTTTTTATTCAGTAAAACGGGTGTATGGCAACAAGGTGTGAACAAAAACCTAAAAATGACATTCAGATATCATTTGGAAAAGGAGGTACTGTAGCAACAGCAATTTCAGCAACTTATACAGCACAACAATAGATTCCTTATATTAAAGCAAAGAGTACACAGGACACTTTATACTTACTGTGTTCTGCGTTGGTCAGGTGCACACAACTTATTAAAACTAGGAGCAAAACAAAATGATCAAACACAATCAAATTTGCTTTTTGATATTTTGCTCAATCCATCTAATTTAGCAGTATAAAGTATAACTAACAAAATCCTTCCAACCTCAACGAAGGATCCTTAACCTTTAACCACCAATAGACGTCAATAAAAGACGCATAAAAGCTGTGTTCATACCTTTCTAGTATTGTTTTCAAATCTTCAATAACGTAAATTTACTCCTAAAAAATAACGTTGTCATCACGTGACAAAATTGTAAAAGTCGTCCGATGAATGATTTGTACGACGCGTGGATTCCCGGACGTCTCGCTAGTGTCACGTATCGTTTCTGATTTGCCATTAGGTTGTCATAGTAATACCAGTTAATGCCAATCCACAAATTAAAAGTGAGCAGACGACTCGACAAACATGTTAGGTGCTTAACACGAACTGTCAAAACTTTATTGATTATGCTCATTTCTTTTGCATATAGTTAGTGACAATTTGAGCAAAACACTTAAGTGCAGTCAAATGAAATACAAATGACACACACATAACATTTTTTAAACGAAAAAAGCTTCTAAATACTAACAAAACGAAACATAATCAGATAAACATAATACCAGAAAATAAATAGCGTGGGGATACGCAGTTAAACAGTGAACAATCACGTTTCTAAGTTTGTTTGTCACCAGGCACATAATCACCTTATCCGTTTAGCGGTAAAGCAACTTGGCCAAAGTTCAATTAACAGTCAAAAAAGTACAGCCCGTATTTTTACTGAGCGACGCACTATTTATTTTCTTGGAGACTCATTAACTAACCGTTTTGTTTTATGACACAAAAGATCTTTTAAGATCTTTTAAGCATTTAAGAATATCAAAACACAATGTACGTCACAAGGCCTTTGTAGAAACCCGACACATTAATTAAACGTTCAACTTCAACTTGAGGTTCGAGCCGGAAGTTAAACTAGACAAGTCAAACGTAGCAAGATACAAAAGAGCAAAACAATTATGCTTTTACAAGTAAAACATTTCCAAACAGTTTAGGCGCCATTTTACATATTATTATAACTGATTACTTCACTTTATTCAGTAAAAATTTCTTTTGCCGACTTATATTCTCTATTTCCAACTCTTTCAAAGCGGAAATGTTTTTGTCTGAAAATAAGCACGCCGTCATAACGCACCAATGAATGGTTTGCACTGACATTTTTTCTTTGCGTACTGCATGCATGTTTTGAAAACATATTTAGCTTAAAAATAGTAAATACGGAATGTATTATAGGTGGCACAAAACAGCTTGGAACAATTTCGAGGCCAGAGAGTTCCTCTTGACTAAGTTTTTTGTGAACCAGTATTTCACAAATAAGAGACCTTTGTTATAGACGTACGACATGCTGGTGTACACAAATGTGGTAGCCAAACTAAACACTTAGCAAACATGTCTCTTAAGTATGACAAACTGTCCCAAAATATTGTTCTTCTTTGCTTTTAAATTCCTTGCCGGGGTAACTACGTTACACACGCCTAAAGCAATGCCGGTGGCCAATCCTTACGATTTGGCAACGTTAATTAATTAATCTAATACAATAACCCACAGATATAAAATAAAAACACAAAAGTTATGCTTATGGAGGCGAATAACTGTTTCGTTATTCGCTTATAAGGGGTTATTACCCATATCACCAAATTGTTAAGACTTAACCTCGAAGTCGAAACTATCCCAAGTACAATGATTATTCAATTCCCTTAACATGCATCATGTTGACTTCATACAGTATATGTATGTTAACATATAGGTTCCTAAAAGTTCGACCACACTTGATCTGAACTTCATATTGTTGTTCCTTGTAAATATCACTGTTATCTAACTATAGCATAGACGTTGTGCCTTCAGTCTCCTTTTGTATAAAATGAGTAAAATTTACCTTTAATTTACCGTACATGCAATACGTTGTTCAGTCATACAGGTGCTAATCGACTTAGTATACTTGTTTATACATATATTGTTCGCACTTTTACATTGAAATATCGATAACCTATTAAATATACCACAAACAAGCACTTCCTTGTAAGGATCGGAAACTCAAATTTAACTACCTTCGATTCATATCACTGCTATTTGTACAGGTCCTAAAAGCCCGCAAACTACTTGCGCTACGATCTGTTAGACTAACTAAGAATTTTGTACAGTAAAATTAAATCATGCTTTTAAGTGATTTTAAAACCTGCATCTCGCGTTCCAATTGTCTGTATCAATTTTAAGCAGAAACCAGTAAAAAACATCATTCCACTGCAAATACATTGATCGTTTCATTTGGGAAGAGGTTAGTACTCACTGTTCAAAAGCATGTTTAAACGGAAACGCATCTGAAATTCATTTGTAACTTACCTGTTTGAAAAAGCCATACATTGAAAATGAAAAGCTTCTTTTCTCCGGCCATTGCGGGAGAGTTTTATTTCTTACATGTAAGCACTTTTATGCCCAGAGTCTTTGAAACGACGTCAAATTGAAAGGGTGCCACAGAAACGCGGAATAATTGCGCCTGTGGGCCAATATACATGCGACGACAGTGTCTGTGCACGTATGCCTTTGTACGATAAGAGGCACTAGAAAAAAAAAAATCATAGAAAGAAAAGTTAGATGTTGTTTGGTCTATTAAGTTTCACGGTGGTTTGCTTTGACGCAATCCGAATTTGTTTTTGTTTTAACGAATGTTTTGCGAACTTGTGTGAAAACTTCTTGTGCGCCTTAAAATTTCTCACACGTGACGTCAAAATAAACACTTTGTAAAAATGTCTTAAGACATAGGCAAACGGTCGTTAAACAACGTTCTTGTTGTAATACCCACTTTGGATGTTGGTTGATTTATAAGCGTCAATATGTTAGGATTTGTACCATTCGAAGAAAAGAGTCTGGAGGCATGTAAGCGTGCATGAACACGTTCAAATGAACAAATTGGCTGAGTAAGGGTTCAAAGGGCGCGACGGCTATTGTTCTTTATAATAAACTTCCTTTTTTGAGACACTATACCTTTAATTGACAATTCCTTAACAGATCTCTATTTAGGTGGATACACACGAAGGGACACGTATCAAAGTTTATGTATCAACCGATTTAACAACTAAGCAATAAAGTTAAAAGACTACAGCAAAGCCATTGCAATTCCACTTCGATTCGTAGAGTAACATCACATTTTTAAAGTATTACCAGTCCTAGTATGTTCGCTAGGACTAAGAAAATAGCTCAGTTAGCATCATTCCAGCAACCAAAGCACTTATAATACAAGCCGTCTACCAATTCCTGTTTTCATTAACTGTTCCAGTCAACCATTTAATATAGCTTTTCCACCCACCTACTTCAATGGTAGTTGTAATTTCTTCGGCTTGATGTATATGTAATTATATTTACTTGTAGTACTTCCATTGTCTTGTCAAACAAGGTTGGAAACCACTGTTCACATCTTATGCAGCAGCAGTCATTTACTTGGAAACATTTCGGCAAAGTGCCACTTGTCTTTCACAGCTTTATACTGATTTGTAATTAACAAGTTTTAAACAGACATTTATTTTCCTTTGCGAAAACACGCGCTGACGTAGTCAAAGAGTACTTTTCTTCAACGTCAAAAAGCCAGCAAACGTCCTCGTGGTTTTACAATAATTGTAATTCTTATATTTACAACGTAAGCTGTTTGATGGTAACCATGCGAGTGGGAAAACACACTGTTATTTTATTCTTTTGAGAAATACAGCGTTTATAACTTATTTGCTAGTTAAAATAGTTAACGTAAATAAATTGGTAGCAATTGTTAAGCACGATACCACTGAGTCTAAGAACTTTAAAGAATCGAAATCAATACATTTATAGCTATTTCTTATGCATTTTGTAACAAACTGGCCCACCAGATTTGCTCGCTCTTCCCGCTACTTTCCGAACTCGGTATTTAACAGAAAACGAAAAACTCATAGTCCTTGCCCAACGAGCAGGATTAGCTTCTTCAACGTCTAATATATATAACTTAGTAGGGCGCCTAGTGGGAAGTTGACCGGCCAGATTCATGTGCTGTGTGTTATTTATTACAATAAATATACACATCAGTCACTAGAAAAAGATGCGCATTCTAAACAAATAAGCTGTTATTTCGTGGTAATTACGAACTAAGAGATGCATTTTTACCCTTTTGATGGGTACCATTTCCACCGAAAAGCGCACAACCAACTAGCCAAAGTTGCCTTAAATCGTTTTATTACCCTCTCATTCCCCATTACACTCTTTTTATTTTATAAGAACCATTTTTATAAGAACGTTGAGGGTGACATTTGCCCCAAAGAAAATGTATGGACTAAAATAAGAACATTCTCAGGCTCAGCCAAATATTACGCGTTCTTATAAAAAAAAGAGTGTATATAAGTAACAGTTAGCTATAGATGAAACGTTCTTCTTCACTGCCCAGCACGCAAAGGCTAAGTCGCTCTGCAAGTTCTTTAGAATACTGAAATCACCGCATCTGTTTTAGCTGATATCACTTAGCTATTGTAGGCTTTGATAAGAAAAACATTGTTTTTTACCAGTGAGATGCTGAAGCGACTGTTGAGCGCTTTTGCGTGTTATTGCCCTTTAGGTGAATACATGCAGCTATGTCAGACATGTCCAACGACCAATTGGAACCGATAAACGAAACTGACCTGACTTCCATAGCGTACGAGAATTGTAGTGTACCTTTCAACTTAAAACAAAGTTTTTTTCTTATCTTTAATCCAAAACAAAAGTGCAAAATGACACTTCGACCCAATCATTTTATCATCGTGTGTTCATTTTCAATTATTTGTCCTTTACTTGAAGTTTATACTGTAACTGCAAATCTACTAAGAAAGAAACAGAACTAAATATGCTTACACTCAACCGGAACGTCTATTTCGAATAACCAGGCTGCACAGGGCTTCAAGTGAAATTTCCTTTCTCGGCAAGTACATAGACTATTATACCGGTCGGTAAACTGACTCGGTTAGAAATTGTTTCAGCCTTGAATTGGTAATATTGTAGTCTCATTAAAGCATCAAATGAAAAAAAAAAAAAAAAAAAAAAACGTCAAACAGACTGTATTTTTCCCTATCCCTATTCCAATCCCCCAATATATAGAGCCTACAAGAAAGGATGAGTGAGAAACATTAGCTCGCGGCATTGAAATACGTTCAGGTGAGTTCTATTTGAAACAGTTTACTTCCAAACCAAGCGTCTCATTCACAAGCTTACTTAGCTCTTTAACGTTAGTCATTGAGGAGTGTTTGCTGACAGCCTATATTAGAGCACTAAAGGAACACGGCAGTTTCTGCAATAATAAGCAAACATTGTCAACCTATAATTTATTTTTATAGCAAGAAGTCTCAACTCGTATTTTTACTGAGCAGCACACTATATGATTTTATAAGAACTCGCAATGTGCCGACATTATTTACAAGACAAAAGATCCAGAGTGTTCGTCATAAGGCTTTTGTTGGAACCAGGGCCGGAAGTTCTAAGCAAGTCATCCGTAACGAGTTGCTGTTCCATCATCACGCAACACAATGAGTGGTTTATTTGCTGTGTAAGCGCATTTCATTTGAAGTGTTTAATTTAGTCTCTTAGCTGATTTTGTCATCACGTATTTAGTTTTGGGGGTTTTGCTGAATAATTTAATCAACAAACTATGCATTCTTACATGAAAGAACATAACATAGAACCTTTTAGAGTTATTAGTTACTTGCTGTACAAGTTAGCAAGGGAATACTCAGCAAGCTTATCTGATATCGTTCATTTCAATCTTATGCAAAAGCGCAAATGTATTTAAAACAAATTATGTTTCAAAATGATCCAATGCTATACATCTCTTTCTTTTTTAATTCAAATATACAAGAAAATATCATAGGATCATTGTCTTGTAATCTCACACTCATAGAAACGACTTCTCGACGTACAGTTGTTCAGCTCATCTCTCGCACCAACGATTTCGACAAGTCGGCCAAAGCTACAATGTATGAGATCTTATATAAATTTCAAATGTGTTGTATTGTTTCTAAAAATCATATTAAATAACATTCTCTATCATTCAGGTTACTTCTGTGGGTTATTGCAGTAGATTTCTAATTGGCCTAGCCGGCCCTCTTATGATTGCATTGCTAAACTAAGAATTGGCCACATTGCTGTTAAGAAATTCATAATATACCGCAAATCCAAAGACAGAAAACTATGACCTCGAATGAGGGCAAAAATACGCCATATTGACTGCTAGCTAAAACTTTGCCTTGAATGTACGTGTAATCAGTCCGGTCAACGCTTTGACTGTGACATTAAGTAAGAATGTTATTTGAAAGGCACCGCCGCAGTTTAATTGATGTTGCTTTATAAACCTTATAATGGTTCTTTATAATTTTCTAACCACATAAGACCTGTTTGTTTCCTGTACTGAGAGAATTAAATTTGAAAATTTCTGTATCAATGTCATTTGGAGCGTTGATTTTGTCTACATGGAGTTGTGAAACGAACTTAGTCAGTGGTACTCCACGTTGCATGCAAGAACAAGTTTACATGGAAATATTTATAGTGCAACCCCGCTTTCACAGCTCCACATGCTTTTATAACTTACCGGTTGTAAGCAGGCATACGTTGAAAATGGAAATCTGCTTTAGCGAAGACATTAGGCATTAAGAGGAAATACGCCAGGACTTCGAGTAGTTATTGGACAAAATTATGTACCAAAACTATTTACACCTGATTGCAAGCTTTTTTGTTACTGCTTCAAATATCTTATCGAAAGAAATCTTTTCTAACAACAACACATCGAAAACACATTTTGAAGTTCCGCTGAATTCCACTGAATCGCTTAAAAGATGTAAGCTTTTGCCCATAGCTTGTGAACTTTAAATATCATTTTCTCAGACTCGGATAAGAAATTGTTGTACCAGAATTATTTCCACCTTATTGCAAACTTTTTTGTTACTGCTTCAAATATCTCATCAAAAGAAATCTTTTCTAACAACACCACACATCGAAAACACATTTTGAAGTTCTGCTGAATTCCACTGAATCGCTTGAGACGAATTTACAAAATGGCTACACGTGAGATTATTCCTATACATTGTGAACTTTGAAATTCATTTTCTCAGAGTCTGATAAGAAATTGTTGTTGGTGTTATCACGGATAATTACTTACATCTTTACCTTTTATTAAGGGTAGGAAATAACGCAATAGGATTTAAATTATTCTGGAAATTGATTTTTGTCCAACTTTAATAAATATTACTCGACTTCCTAGTGGATTCCGTCTTAACTATTTCTTTACTGTTAAACCAACTTTAGATACAAGGCTCTGGCACCACACCTTAAGCACCTCAAAAGACGTCACAGAAACGTTGATTAATTGCGTCTGTGGACCAATAGTAAGCGACGCAGCCAAATAAATGAAAGTAAACAAGGATAATAAGGGCGACTAAGAGTAGCGATCACTCCTATGAACGTAAAAATCCAAGCCATGATCTTCAAACAAAAATAACATTTAAGGCAACCGGAAAAATATTTTGCCTTTTTAGATCAAATATTTTACAATGCTGCATATTCGTCACTTGTTCTTTTTTTTAACATTCAGAAATGCGTTGAATTGTTTGTTAAGCAGAATATTGTGTTCTGATCATTAACACTAAGCAGTATCGTTGGCAATTGTTTGTACACTTATTTGTTCAGTTTCAGTGTTACGATTTTGGCCCTTGACTGATTTGGCATTTGACGTTAAAAGTGTAATATGAATATAATTAATTACGAACAACTATTATCTTAAATCGTGATGTGATGCACGTCTTTTAAATCCTGTGAATGAAGCCAATTGTAAAGTAGGATCTTTCCCGGGGCTTTGTTAAGTCCTTTAATCATGATTTCACTACTTAACCCAAAACAAACAAGTAGTTGGCTAAGACTGCCTTATGGATTAGAATCCACATGGGTTACTGAGAAATCATATCACCCATTCCCAGTTAAAGTGAGTCAAAGCGTTTTTTTTTCTTGTCTTGGCCGGGAAGCTTGCATTTGGGCATGAGTATTTCAAGATACGATGTGTTTTCATTATTGCTAGGGTACCGTCTTTCTGGACAAATGGTAATAAGCTCGGCAAGATGTGATTTTTCTGATATTTTGATATGGATGGGTTAGAAACCATATGGGTTTGAAATTACATGGGTAAGAAACCTATGATATCCTAATGAAGTTTTATCTAAGAAATATACTCGTAAGATTGCAGGATATCGCAAAATGTTCAACAAACAAAACGTACATATGCCATCAACTTGAGGGTTACATTCATTGCACAAAATATTAGAAAGGCAAGCTAGATTTGTAAGGAAAATTTTTTTCCAGTGGAAATAAAACTGTAAAAGGTCCTCATATGCAACGAAAACGTACATAAACAGTCAATTCGGAAGACAAAATTAACTACCAGATGAAAAGGGCAGTGAAAACTATGATGCAAAAATACCGTTAAGTAGCAGATGTCACCGGAAAACTCTGAATAAGATATAAAGCTTCCAGCGTTGTGTGTCAAACTGACCCAGCATTTGCTCATTTTTCCGCCTACCTTCTCAAGCGTGCGCTTAAAAGAAAACCGCCCAGTGTTTTTCAACAAGCAACATTACTGTCACTGCTTTTTGATTTTGGACAAGGATTATTTTCAAAAGAAAAAATGATTAAGGAAATATTTTTTAGGTAAGAGCTAGGAAGAGAACCAGATGCGAATGATTTTTAAATAAACGCAACTGTCACGAGAAACGAATGCTTAGAAATTATCATATAATTTGATGTGTTATGATCATTACAAACTGGAATCATGCGAAATCATATTTGCTTTAATTTCCTTTACAAGGTCTGACATCACTACTAAAATTCGCGCATCTAAGCAGCCGAAAAATCTGATATCGCTGTATCGCGGTTTATACGAATAATACCACTGGTTAAGTCATGAGTTAGCTGTAGACTACAAGTTCTCCTCCACTGCCCAGCACGAAAAGGTTAGATCTTTTATACATTGAAATCGCAGCTATAGCCTTAACCGAACCTCTGCCTTGATATTTAACACATTTTTCACCAATTAGATGCTCAAGCGAGTGTTCAAGGCTTTTGGTTGGTATTGCACTTTAGACGAATGGTAATGATATCAAATATACACCTGTAAATGTATGCCAAACGTTCAACGAAAGCATTACCACGTGGAACGCAACGAAACTTGCTTACATAGCCCAGGACGAGTGAAGTGTCGTCTTGAACTTAAATCAAATCTGTCACTTACCTTTGATGTAAAACAGCAATGTTATCTGTGGCTTCCGTTTGATCATTTTCTCCAAATCGTGTGTAAGGATATCGTTTTCATGGTCCGTTCATAAGCGGTTTCATGCCGCAAATGCAAGTCCACTGTGAAGCGAGCAGAGCCAGATATGCTAACTCAACCGCAACTCCATTATGAATAGCAAGTGGCTCTGACGTTTTCTAATTCACTTTGGCGGTCATTTAGCCAGTGTAATGGACAAGGATTGGAGAAATATTCATTAACAGAAGCAAATATAATGAAAAGTATAAACATTATACAAAAATATAATGAAAAGCATATATAGTGAAAAGTATAAACATTTTCCTTGTTTGTTATCTATTATATATTTTTTTCTCGGAGATATTAGCTTACACTATCTACTCTGTAGATCCAGATAGAATAAAGTTAATGTATGTATGTATTATTTCATTTCCCTATCAGAAACTGGCAGAGACCATTTTTACATTTAACACAATTTCAATGGTTCAAAATACTATTAAAGCATAAATATTTTAAATTATTATATGGAGAGGAGTGTTTTAGTGAGAACTAAACCACTCGTAAATTCCATACACCACTCTATCCGGGACCTGAGTGGCGTATTTTCCGTATGTCACTCTTGTGAGTTGCATATAGCTCATTGACGTCACGATTCGCGCCCTTTATACTTTGTTGAATGAACTCGGTTTCGTGTCGTTTGTTGTTAGCAAGCATCGACACAAAAGTTTGATTTGTTTAACTAAGCAACGAAAAAGAATGAGTTTTCCGAAAAAGTTAAGAACGAGAACGCGATAATGGCAACCTTGACGATTTCAAGGTTTTTAGAGGGAATTCTTCGCAAGGGATTTCACAAAGTGTAAAATGTTGTAAAACCGGAAGAAAACAAAAGCAGTTGAAAACTATCGGCCGTCGAAACTTTGCCGCACCGGATTCACGTCAAAGTCAGTGATGTTTTCAGTTCTTACGTGTTATTTAGTTGATAAGTATTTTGTTTGATTGGAATTCAGTTAGCGTTTCTATATCCTGGGCACGGTGCTTTGCATGTATTTTCTATGAAGACGAACTGTGATTTGTAAAACTGGCTCGATTATTCGAAAACAATGAAATAAAAATCAGCAACATCAACTACATCTGGTCTCCATATTATAAAAAGAACATTACACGTTGGCTCAAAGATATGAATTTTATTTTTTTCTGGCAAAAAAATATCTCACTTGTTCGCTGCGCTCACTCGTGAGATATCGTTTCTGCCATTGGAACATAAAATTCATATCTTCTCGCCACCGTGTTAAATATCCTCCATATATGCACAGCATGTGTATAAGGGCTATATTTGTTCAGTTTTGTAAGGTATGTTTGCACGTTTTTGGCTAATTCGAATTACTACCCTGCTACCCTGTTACCCTGCGTACCTGAGAATTCTTTTCTCTCGCGCGGCAGAATACTTCGCTTCGACGCATGAAAAGCCTCTGGCACCCAGGATAAAAGCTGTCCTTTCAGGCGTCCAAAAAACTGTTCTAAATATTTTTTATTTTACATTTTAATTAGTTTTCAATATTTTGAACTTGTACGATCAGCATTCTTTTCCCAACGACAATAAATAAGGATTACTTGATTGTAACATGTAACGGTAAAGGAACTCTCTACTTTGAATGTCCTAACATTTTGCCACGGAGTGACTGAAGGCGAGCTTACCTGAAATCACTGAGAATATATATAACAAAATATATAACAAAATAGTCCCCAGTGACAAACTCTTTTCGGTTGAGAAGTTATTGTTGAACTTTTACGAACCGTCCTTTTAAATACCTTGCCGGAGTAACTACGTTACACATGCCAAAAGCAATGCTGGTGACCAATCCTTACGATTTGGCAACGTTAATCTAATACAATAACCCACAGATATAAAATAAAAACACAAAAGTTATGCTTATGGAGGCGAATAACTGTTTCGTTATTAGCTAATAAGGGATTATGACCCATATCACCAAATTGATAAGACTTAACCTCGAAGTCGAAACTATCCCATGTACAATGATTATTCAATTCCCTTAAAATACATCATGTTGACTTCATATATGTGGTTTACATAAAGGTTCCTAAAAGTTCGACCACACTTGATCTGGACTCCATATTGTTGTTCCTTGCAAATATCATTGTTATCTAATTATAGCATAGACGTTGTGCCTTCAATCTCCTTTTGTATAAAATGGGTAAACTTTACCTTTAATTGGATGGTAAGTTCGGCCTTACATGCAATACGTTGTTCAGCCCAGGGTCTTTAAAAAAAAAAACGTGCAATTGAAACGCCAAATTAAAACGTGGAATAATTGCGTCTGTGGGCCAATATACACACAACGACAGTAATTCAAGGTGAATAAGGATCAGGTGACCAATTGTAGCGACCTTGCATGTGCACGTACTTTGTACCTAGATAAGAGGTTCTAGAAAACAAAAGCAATTTCATAGCAAGAAAAGTTACATGTCAGTGTTCGGTCTATTTAGTTTCACGGTGGTTTGCCTTTGACGCAATCCGAATTTGCTTTTGTTCTGCTTTCTCATTTGCTTTGAAAGCAGACTGAACTGATTTAACTCAGGAACTAGAAGAGGTGTTATAAAACAACTTGGTAAAATTCTGATGCCAGTGAGTTTCTTATTAAAAAAATGGATAACGTATGTTTTGCGAACTTTTGTGAAAACGTCTTATGCGCCTTAACATTTCTCACACGTGACGTCAAATTAAACGTTTTGTAAAAATGTCTCAAGACATAGGCAAACGGTCGTTAAACAACGTTCTTGTTGTAAGACCCACTTTGGATGTTGGTTGATTTATAAACGTCAATATGTTAGGATTTGTACCATTCGAAGAAAAGAATGTGGAGGCATGTAAGTGGGCATGAACACGTTCAAAAGAACAAAGGGCGCAATGGCTATTGTTCTTCATAATAAACTTACTTTTTTGAGCCAATACCGTTAATTGACAATTCCTTAACAGTTCTCTATTAAGGTGGATACACACGAAGGGACGTGTATCAAAATTTATGTAACAACCGACTTACCAACTTAGCAATAAAGTCAAAAGGCTACAGCAAAGCCATTGCAATTCCAGTTCGATTCGTAGAGTAACCGCTATTTTTAAATTTTTACCAGTCCCAGTATGTTCGCTAGGACTAAGACATTAGCACAGTTAGCATCATTCCGGCAACCAAAGCACTTATCATATATAAGTAATACAAGTTGTCTACCAATTCCTGTTTTCATTATATAGCTTTTCCACCCACTTACTTCAATGGTAGTTATAATGTCTTCGAAAAACATACGGCTTTATTTATATGTAATTATATCTATTTGTAGTACTTTCATTGTCTTGTCAAACAAGGTTGGAAACCACAGTTCACATCTTATGTAGCAGCAGTCATTTACTTGGAAACATTTCGGCAAAGTGCCACTTGTCTTTCACAGCTTTATACTCATCAGTTGTAATTAACAAGTTGTAAACAGACATTTATTTTCCTTTGCGAAAACACGCGCTGAAGTGGTCAAAGAGTATTTTTCCTCGACGTAAAAATGCCAGCAGACGTTCTCGCGGTTTTACAATAATTGTAATCCTTACAACGTAAGTTGTTTGATGGTAACTATGCGAGTGGGAAAACACTGTTATTTTGTTCTTTTGAGAAAATACAGCATTTATAACTTCTTTGCTAGATAAAATAGGTAGCGTAAATAAATTGGTAGCAATTGTTAAGCACGATACCACTGAGTCTAAGAACTTTAAAGAATCGAAATCAATGCATTTATAGCTGCCTATTTCTTATGCATTTTGTAACAAACTGCCTCACCAGATTTGCTCGCTCTTCCCGCTACTTTCTGAACTGGGTATTAAACAGAAAACGCACCACACATGGTCCTTGCCCATTGAGCGGGATTAGCTTCTTCAACATAGAACTGTTTAATATATATAACTTAGTATGGCACCTAGTGGTAGCTGAACAGATTCATGTGCTGTAATTTATTACTATAAATATATACATCAGTAACTTGAAAAGAATGCGCATTCTAAACCGATAAATTGAGGGGTGTTTTTGACAGCTTATATTAAAGCAATATCTAGTGTTCGCCATAAGGCTTTTGTTGGAACCCGAGCCGGAAGTTCTAAGCAACTCATCCGTAACAACTTGCTGTTACTGCCTATGCAAAAATCAGGATGGCACAAAAGAAAACATCATGTATTTCAACCCGTCAACTATTTTTAAATTTTCTAGGCTTTCTTTAATGCAGTCTCGCTCAACAAAACTTTCAATCTGACACCGCTTTAAAGGCGAATGTTCTTGTCCCAGAATAGTACCATAGTAGGCCATCATCACGCAACACATGTGTAAGCACATTTCATTTGAAGTGATTAATTTTATCACTGTTATCTAACTATAGCATAGACGTTGTGTCTTCAATCTCCTTTTGTATAAAGTGAGTAAACTTTACCTTTAACTGGATGGTAAGTTCGGCCTTACATGCAATACGTTGTTCAGTCATACAGTTACATGGATTGCTAATCGACTTACTGTACGTGTTTATACACATATTGTTCGCACTTTTACATTGAAATATCGATAATCTATTAAATATACCACAAATAAGCACTTCCTTGTAAGGATCGGAAACTCAAATTTAACTACCACTTCTATTTGTACAGGTGCTAAAAGCTCGCAAACTACTTGCGCTACGATCTGTAAGTTAGACTAACTAAGCATTTTGTACAGTAAGATTGAAACATGCTTTTTAGTGATTTCAAAACCTACATCTCGCTTTCCAATTGCCAGTATTAATAATAAGAAGAAACCAATAAAAACATCATTTCACTGCAAAATGCTTCGATCGTTTGATTTGGGAAGAGGTTAGTACTCACTGTTCAATTCCAACGCAAAAGCAACTTTGAACAGAAACGCATCTGAAATTCATTTGAAACTTACCTGTTTGAAAAAGCCATACATTGAAAATGAAAAGCTTCTTTTCTCCGGCCATTGCGGGAGAGTTTAATTTCTTACATGCAAGCACTTTTATGTCTAGAGTCTTTGAAGCAACGTCAAATTGAAAGGGTGCCACAGGAACGCGGAATAATTGCGTCTGTGGGCCAATATACATGCGACGACAGCGTCTCTGCACGTATGCCTTTGTACCTACGATAAGAGGCACTATATATAAAAAAAAATTCATAGAAAGAAAAGTTGTTTGGTCTATTAAGTTTCACGGTGGTTTGCTTTGACGCAATTGTTTTTGTTTTGCTTACTCATTTGCTTTTAAAGCGGACTGAACTGATTTAACTCAGAATCTAGTAGAGGTGTTCTAAAACAACTTGGCAAAATTCTGTTGCCAGTGAGTTTCTTATTAAACAATTGCATAACGACTATTTTGCGAACTTTTGTGAAAACTTCTTGTGCGCCTTAACATTTCTCACACTTTGTAAAAATGTCTCAAGACATAGGCAAACGGTCGTTAAACAACGTTCTTGTTGTAATGGTGGCGTCAATGTGTTAGGATTTGTACCATTCAAAGAAAAGAGTCTGGAGGCATGTAAGTGTGCATGGACACGTTCAAAAGAACACATTTCCTGAGTAAGGGTTCACGCGATGGCTATTGTTCTTCATCATAAACTCACTTTTTTGAGACACTGCCTTTAATTGACAATTCCTTAACAGATCTTTATTAAGGTGGATACACACGAAGGGACGTATATCAAAGTTCATGTATCAACCGATTTACCAACTTAGCAATAAAGTCAAAAGACTACAGCAAAGCCATTGCAATTCCACTTCGATTCGTAGAGTAACCACTATTTTTAGAGTATTACCAGTCCTAGTATGTTCGCTAGAACTAAGAAATTAGCTCAGTTAGCATCATTCCAGCAAACAGAGCACTTATAATACAAGCCGTCAACCAATTCCTGTTTTCATTAACCGTATTCCAGTCAACCAGCTTTTCCACCCACCTACTTCATTGGTAGCTATAATTTCTTCGAAAAAATACGGCTTAATGTATTTGTAATTATATCTATTTGTATTACTTCCATTGTCTTTTCAAACAAGGTTAGAGACCACTGTTTACACCTTGTGCAGCAGCAGTCATTTACTTGGAAACATTTCGGCTGAGTGCCACTTGTCTTTCACAGCTTTATACTCATCAGTTGTAATTAACAAGTTGTAAACAGACATGTATTTTCCTTTGCGAAAACACGCGCTAAAGTGGTCAAAGAGTACTTTTCCTCAACGTCAAAAAGCCAGCAGACGTCCTCGTGGTTTTACAATAATTGTAATCCTTACAACGTAAGTTGTTTGATGGTAACTATGCGAGTGGGAAAACACTGTTATTTTGTTCTTTTGAGAAAATACAGCATTTATAACTTATTTGCTAGTTAAAATAGGTAGCGTAAATAAATTGGTAGCAATTGTTAAGCACGATACCACTGAGTCTAAAAACTTTAAAGATCGAAATCAATGCATTTATAGCTATTTCTTATGCATTTTTTAACAAACTGGCCCACCAGATTTGCTTGCTCTTCCCGCTACTTTCTGAACTGGGTATTTAACAGAAAACGCAACACTCATGGTCCTTGCCCAACGAGCGGGATTAGCTCCTTCAACGTAGAACTGCTTAATATATATAACTTACTAGGAAGCGGACCAGATGCATGTGCTTTGTGCTATATGTGTTGCTATAAATACACGCATCAGTCACTGGAAAAGAATGCGCTTTCTAACCGATAGTCTCTTATGTCGTGGTAATTACGAACTAAGGGATGCATTTTTATACTTTGGACGGGCATCATTTTTTACTGAAAAGGGCATAACCAACCAGTCAAAGCAGCCTTATATCGCTTTATTTTCCCCTTATTCCCCACTATCTGTTAAGTTACAGTTAGCTAAAGATGAAACGTTCTCCTTCACTGCCCAGAACGCAAAGGCTATGTCGCTCTGCAAGTTCTTTAGAATACTGGAATTACCGCTTCTGTTTTAGCTAATATCCCTTTGCCCGGTTTCGATAAGAAAAACGCTGATTTCTTTTCTAACTGTTGAACGCTTTCTCGCGTTATCGCCCTTTAGATGAATACATGCAGCTATGTCAGGCATGTCCAACGACCAGCTTAAACTTGTAAACGAAGTCTGATTTGCATGCATAGCCTACGAGAATTGTAGTGTACCTTTCAACTTAAAACAAAGTTTTTTCTTACCTTTAATACAACACAGAAGTGCAAAATAGCACTTTGACCTAATCATTTTGTCAACTTGAAGTTTATGCTGAAACTGCAATTCCTGCTAAGCAACATACAGAACTAAATATGCTTACACTCAACCGGAACTCTATTTCGAATAACAAGTAGATATGAGGTAATCAGGCTGCAGAGAGCTTGGAATGAAATTTCTTTTATCTGAAGCTAAAGAATCTGCCAAAACACTATGCCACGATCTGCGACCGGAGTATTGCTTTTTCTTTAAAATAAATTATGGTTTTTGTATTAAATATGAACATTTCTGCATCGACGACATTGGAGCCTTGATTTTGTCTAGAGGGAGTTGTGGAATGAGCTTAGTCAGTGTACTTCACCTCGTATGCAAGAGCAAGTTTACATGGAAAAATTTATCGTGCAACCTTGTTTTCACAGCTACACATGCTTTTGTATCTTACCGGTTGTAAGCAGGCACACGTGGAAAATGGAAATCTGCTTTAGCGAAGACATTAGGCAGCAGCTTTCCTTTTCCTGTTAAACCAACTTTAGATGTATTAGGCTCTAGCACCACTCCTTAGGCAGTTCAAATTACGTCACGGAAACGTTGATTAATTGCGTCTGTGGACCAATAGTAAGCGACGAAGCCAAATAAATGAACTGGGTAAGAAAGGATAATAAGGGTAACTAAAGGTGGATTTACACTGACGTGTAATTTTTTACGTGCGTCTACGTGCGTGACAAAATTTAGAGACAATGTATGAACGACTTGCGAAAACGTGTGCGCAAGTCGTTAATACATTGTCTCTAAATTTTTTCACGCATGTAAGCGCACGTAAAATTTACGCGTCAGTGGAAATCCACCATAAGGGTAGCGATCACTCCTATGCACGTAAAAATATAAGCCATTGTCTACAAACAGAATTAAGAGTGACTTTTACGAACGGCCGAGCAAGAATTTGATTTCCTGGCAGAAATTGGAAAATCGATTTTTCTTCGTTTTTTGCTCATTATTAGCTGTAAGGTAGATAAGAAACCTGATGTAGTTTGTTTCCCCTAGAGGTCTTCTAATTTTAAGAAAACAAAGAAAATCGATTTCGGTGGTCGAAGTCACAAATTTCCTAACTTTTAAACCCGAAATAAGCTATTATGAACACTACTCGCGTTCGCTTACAAAACCGCGCAGAGAAATTTGGTCACTTCCTATCAACATAAAAGCTCTTTTTCTTTCGCTAGAATATAATTTCAGGGCTTTAGCGCAACTCTTCCAACTGAAAAAAATGAACTGACGAGGAATGCTTTTTACGATAACAAAAATTTGAATGAAATAGTAATTTTCAACGGCAGTATTTAGCATGTGGTATAACATTAATTTTTTTCAATTCTTGCTCAAACGTGCATACAGATATTCTTATTAAACATACCTGAGAATTGGCTCGGGTTATTGGAAAGATTCTCACTTAGAGGGCATCAAACTTCGGCAAATTTTCGCAGCATGACCGTAAACTGTGTATCGACTGTGTAAATACTTCTAATTGCCAAACGCCACGATAATGAATGTTTTAACCCTAAATGCTCGTCTTTCCTTCTTCTTGCCGAATGTTCCATTGCGAAATTCCCTTTTCAACGGAAGAGTGAGATAAAAAAGCCAACCGAGGTCCATTTTGATCGCAAAACCTCTTCGCCATTTTGCCACAAGATCCCACAAGATTACATTTTTGACTTACGTGACATAATACACGTGACATGAAACACGATATTGTGACGTAAGTGAGTCTGCGCAGTAAGAGCTCTGGGGTCGAGAATGTCACTGTTCCTCTTCTTGTGGGATCTTGTGGCATGGCTAGGTTTGCAGCGGGACCTCGGTTGGCTTTTTATCTCACTCTTCCGTTGAAAAGGAATTTCTGCTGGAGCATTCGGCGGAAGAAGGGGAAAGACGAGCGATTATCCCGTTCGTTATCGTGAGCATACATCGCTTTACGCAATCATACGCAGTTTACGGTCATGCTGCGAAAATTTGTCGAAAGTTTGAGGCCCTCTAGTGAGAATCTTTCAATTCCTGAAGCCGATTCTCAGGTATGTTTAATAAGAATATCTGTATGCACGTTTGAGCAAGGATTGAAAAAAATTAATGTTATACCACATGCTAAAAAATACTGCCGTTGAAAATTACTATTTCATTCAAATTTTTGTTATCGTAAAAAGCATTCCTCATCAGTTCATTTTTCAGTTGGAGGTGCCTTAACGGTAATTTTTTCAATTCTTGCTCAAACGTGCATACAGATATTCTTATTAAACATACCTGAGAATTGGCTCGGGTTATTGGAAAGATTCTCACTTAGAGGGCATCAAACTTCGGCAAATTTTCGCAGCATGACCGTAAACTGTGTATCGACTGTGTAAATACTTCTAATTGCCAAACGCCACGATAATGAATGTTTTAACCCTAAATGCTCGTCTTTCCTTCTTCTTGCCGAATGTTCCATTGCGAAATTCCCTTTTCAACGGAAGAGTGAGATAAAAAAGCCAACCGAGGTCCATTTTGATCGCAAAACCTCTTCGCCATTTTGCCACAAGATCCCACAAGATTACATTTTTGACTTACGTGACATAATACACGTGACATGAAACACGATATTGTGACGTAAGTGAGTCTGCGCAGTAAGAGCTCTGGGGTCGAGAATGTCACGGAGTTAAAATAACGCAAAACAATTCTCCAGCACCGCCAACGCAGTTTGAGGAAGCAAATTGATCGTTCTGGAGTTCTGTACACACTTTCGTCAAGAGAAAAGAACCACGATGAAGGAAAATTGCTAAGGATGAAGATGCAAAAGGAATTTCGCGCTTAACAGTTGCTTTGTCGTATTTTGGAGCCAAGAAATGTGTAGCTCTCAGTTAGGCTATTTTGATCGATATCACAACATTTTGTGGGACTACGATGCATTGGTAAATATGCTGCCTTCAACAACCCGAGCCAATCCTCAGGTATGTCTTAGATAAACATTTACATGTGTGTTTAAACGACAATTGAGAAAATTTGGAGTTATACCACATATTAAATAATTCCGTTGAAAACTGCCGTTTAATTCGACTTTCTAGTATCGTGAAAAGTATTCCCCACCTTTTTAATTATTTCAGTTCGAAGAAATTTGCTTAAGCCCTGAAATTATATTTTAGCGAATTGAAAAGAGTGTCTCTGTTGATAGAAAGCATCCAAAGTTCTCAATGTGGCTTTGTTTGTTAACGCGACGAGAGTTAACGATAGCGAATTTCGGGTTGAAAATTGTGTCACTTTTGAGGCTCCGATCACGAAAACTGACTTTGGGTTTTTTCTCGAAATTAGAAGACTTCTGGGGGGAACAAAATACATCAGGTTTCTTATCTACCTAAAAGCTATTAATGAGCAAAAAAATGAAGGAATTTGATTTTTCAATTTTCTGCCAGTGCAAGCGCGGTTTTTATTTAAAGTCCTTCTTAACATTTTTTAAAGGCATACGGAAAAATATTTTGTCTTTTAGATCAAAATATTTTACCATGCTGCTTATTCGTTACTTTTTCAGTTTCAGTGTTACAATTTTGGCCTTGACTGATTCGAAGTGTAATATAAATTAATATAATTAATTACGAGCAACTAATTTTCTAAAAACGAGATGTGAACTTTTATCTTAGCTTATTCAAATTCCGTGAATTAAGAAACAACAAACAATGAAGCCAATTGTAAAGTAGGATCTTGCCCGGAGCTTAGTAAAGTCATTTAATCATGATTTCACTACTTAACCCAAAACAAACCAGTAGTTGACTACGATTATGGATTAGAATCCATATGGGTTACTACGAAATCATATCACCCATTTCCAGTTAAAATTAGCCAAAGCGTTTTTTTATTCTTGTCGCTTGGCCGGGTAGCTTGCAATTTGTGTGTGAGTATTTCAAGATACAAGATATCTAGGGTGCCGTCTTTCTGGGCAAATAGTAATAAGCTGGACGAGATGTGAGTTTTCTGATGTTTTGATATGGAATGGGTTAAAAATGTAGCAGTATTCAACTGGCGAAGGCAACTTGTTGTTCCATGACTATTTTTTGTCTCCATTTTCAGTCACCAAAGCAAGTACCTCTGAGCCACTTGTTATTTCCTTGAGCGACATTCTAGTTTAAACTGGTTTCGTTTTTTGTTTAATTAGTTTTTCAGTAGTTTCACTAGAAACCTTTGTGGCTTCCTTTGGTGTTGATATATGGAATCCCAGGAATGTGGGTTCCCACTCCACTGATGAGAAATCTCGTGATCAGTGGGTAAAAAGGAAAGTAGTGTTTGCGAGGGTGGGAATGTGTATGGATATAAATAAAATAGACAAAAGATTAATGTTAAGGTTAGTGGTAAAATTAAGGGGCCGGGGCGACCTCTGCAACACAGCACACTCCAGCCCAAATATGGTTAAAGACAAGAACAAAAAAAAAAAAAAAAAAATATAAATAACTGCAAGGAGCAGTGATGAGAGTGATGTTGCGTGTGGAAAAACACTGGGCGGTTTTCTTTCAATTGCACGCTTGAGAAGGTAGGCAGGAAAATGAGCAAATGCTGGGCCGATACACAACGCATACACCACGCTGGAAGTTTATCTTATTCAGAGTTGTCCCATGACATCTGCCATTTAACGGTATTTTGGCATCATAGTTTTCACTGCCTGAGGATCTATTACAGTTGTTTTTCCACTGAAAGAAATTCATTGAATGTTACTACATATGGAATGGCTTCAAATGTGATGATATTAAACCTATGGTTTCGAACAGCGACGTGACTGATTACTTACTTGAGAAACTTTAACAGGTTCCAATAAAGAATAGTGAAAGTTGAAAGGAATCGCTGTCTCCAATGGGTTTTTTCCAAAACAAATTCTGTATACTAATGGGCCATGTCCTGATTGGGTAGAAGATATCTCCGTTAAGAAGGTGGAAGAGGTCAAGTCGCTCTCTAGATATTTGTTGTATGGTGAGGGGGCGGATCTGGGTATTGTAGTACTGTAATGTAGATTCTTCTGTTTCCATGCTGGGTAAACGAAAAGTTGTATCTATTAACATAAGATTATATGTATATCAGGCTACAGAAATGGGTGAAGGTGAGCTTAGGTTGTGGTGGAGGGGGAAGTAAAATGAAAGGAAACATCTATTTATAATTTTTCGTTCTTTAATGTCTATTAACTTTTTCTTTGCAAGGTCTTGCATCACACTAAAATTCGCGCATGTAAGCAGCCGAAAAATCTTATTTCGCTGAATTGGCCAACTGGCCCTGAAGAAGACTAGCTCTGCTAGTTGAAATATTGGCCAATAAATCTTGCCCTCCTGCCGTTGTACCAGCCTTGCAATCAATTTGATTGAAATCGCCGCTATAACCTCAGCTGAACCTCTACCTTAACAATAAACACAGTTTTTTACCAATAAGATGCTTAAGCGAGCGTTCAACGCTTTTGAATGGTATTGCACTTTAGACGAACGGTAATGATATCAAATATACACCTGTAAATCAATTCCCAACGTTCAACGAAAGTATTACTACGTGGAAGGCAACGAAACATGCCTAACATAGCCCGTTTTTTTGTAATCAATCTTTTCTGTCTCGTATTTCTGTCTGAAACAAAAGAGAAACAAAGTTAGTAACTTTTGAATCGAACCCATGGGCCATGGGTTCGATTCCCGTCGGGGACTCAGAATTTTTCTTTGTCCCATGCTCGAGTCATGTTGAACACTTCATTTTCAAAGTTAGTGTTTAGTTTTTAACCTCTGTATGCAGCTTCTGGAATTTTCTGAACATCCGAGAGAAACTAGCGACATAAAACTGCACCTTCAACAGTTGAAGGAGTTATTATACTTACACAGTTAAGGAATTTAAGACTTCGCACCCACAACTGGCGTTGTGAACCAATAAATAATGCGATTAAATGATCTGAGACGTCTAAGAGACGTGGGAGACGTAGTTAAAGCTCCACGTCACATAAAATTCCTAAAGAACTGTTCAATATTATAATCTCCATTTCAGACCGCACTGAGTTGAAGCTGTTAAAAGCATCACTGTTTTTCGTGGGTTTTTTCAAACATGTCAGCCAATGAAAGAACCACTGAACAACAATTTGCACGTGTAAATCACGTGACTGTTCTAACATCTTCATCCACCTATACACTTATGTCCAGGATTGAACGCAATTGCAAAATTAACTAAATTTAGTGATTTTAGTAATTTTAGTAATTTTAGTTAAATTCGCTGTTTCGTTGAGGACCCACCTTGAACTGTCTTGACATGTCATTTTGAAGTTTTTACTAAATTTAGTGATTTTCGTTGTTTTAGCTAAATTCGCTGTTTCGTCGAGAACCCCTTTGATATGTTAATTACAACACATCGGCTAAGCCGGGATGTGGATTTTTCGCAATTTTCGCAATTTTACTAAATGCGTTCAATCCTGGACATATCTCCACCTATAAGACTTAACTATAACCCGGATGTTCAAATCCTTATGGGGGATAATCCTAGATTAAGAGAGGGTCCATATGAAATCCATGCAATATTAAAATTTGAGTCTACATCGACCCTCTCAGATTTCCTTTATATTTTTCATGGGGCTACATATTGAGATAATAATGCTGTAGGTAGAATATTATCGCAAAATTCTTTAACGTGTGGAAGATATCGTGGTCAACGTGCCCATGGTCGGTTTTGAGCCAAAAAATACCTAAATTTTGACCCATCTTTCGACCAAAATATCTCTGCAAGAATTGAAGCTTTCCATATAAAAATACCACTGTAATTAGTATCACCTAGTACAATTTAAATGATATCATCAAGATTTTTCATCGCTCTCACGTTTAGTAGTAAACCTATTTTAAAAATAAGGTATTTCGGGCAATGCGTGACACTAGAGATTTTAGGGTAAAATTACGTTTGAATATCGCCGATGCGGCGTTATTCTGATGGTTCCATTACCCATTATTTTGTAAAACATTTACTAAATAATAAATTAAAGTCAAAAAAAGTATGTTAAGTTCAATCGGCACGTATGATTTTAGCGTACAAAAATGTGGTACATGTGAGCAAAACAAAAACAAAGTTCTGAAAGTTTTAGAACGAGTTTCATAACATGATGGATAGGTCGGCTGAGGACGTGAGAAATACCGCTTACATAAATCCAATAAACCTTTTAGCATCTAAAGTTGTTCGTGATGTTAATTATCCGGCTATTTAGTGCCCATAAATACAGACTTACAGCGTGAGAAAAGGTAAACAAGCCACTTGACATGTTCATCATCGATCGAATTCAAGCGTATCTTCACGTGCAGATTGGAAAGAGAAAACGTCGCTCACTCCTGTCTACCTGGTAGTTATAATGTTCACAAACAATTCTGCAAGGATTTAGTCTCCACTTTTCTCGTAAGCGATGGCCTCAGTGCTTCACATTTTCATAAGCCTGGTAAGTTACTTTTCACCCGGGCGCCATGTTGTTTTGGACTAGTACCCAGTCTCTCAAGACTTGCCTCAGTGCTCGATCGAAACGCTGGAATGGACCATTGTTTTACTCGAAGCGTAGTATAGTACAGTACAGACGATTTCTTTCCGTGGCGCTCTCTGTCCAAACAATTTTTCCAGCTGCATCTTTCTGCAGACAATGTTTTTTGATGTCTTCAAACAATTTATGTGGGCATTTTGCTATTGCAAACAATTTTTTTTTCAGGATTTTTGATCCCACTTGGCCACTCCTCCAAAAAAATAATGTTGCTTCCCTAACTGAATGTATGATTTATAGTGTGGATGTCAAAACCATTAATGCCAATTGAAAGGTCTTTCAAAGGCCAATGTGATATATGAAAAAGTTAAAGTAGCTTATATTAATTATTCACAATATTACTTTCAAATTAATGAAAACACTAATGAAGTACTAATAAACCTTAAGTGAGGTTCTCTGCGACAAATCGCTTCGTGTGTACTACTTCAAAAAGTCCCTGCAACAAGGCGTTTGTTCGGTGCACCTGCAGCGAATTTGGAAGAGGGAGAATGTAAACTAGTTTTTGAATTCAATACATGAAGCTCTCTCATTGGTTAGTTTATATTTTGTCGCAGAAGTGCACACACGCTGCGACAAGGCTGCTTTCACTCATTTTGTCACTGCGATCAGTCGCACGAATTTAAACTGGTTTGAGTTCGTGCCTGGTGCAGCTTTGCCCTCGTGGATCATGCCTTTCGTACGCTGTCGACATGTCGTCATGCTGACGCGTATATTTGCATTCTGCTCGCTTGCTGCAAGTAGTTTCTTTTTCGTTGCTCTAGCCTTCACTATATCCTTCTTTCTTTCATCCGTGCTCTCCACTGGCTTCGGGCAGTGCGACTTAGGGCTTTCCACAAGTTGCTCGAGATTTCACAAAAAGTTGCCCGTAATATCTCAAAAAGTTGCTCCAAAAATCCAAAAACGTTGCTTCATATAATAAAGGTTGATCGAAAGTTGCTCCAAAAAATCCAAAACGCTACTTCTAACCAAAAGAATTTTTTCTAAATATATGCTAATTTCCCTTTGAGAGTAAGATCTTCAAAGCAGTTTTAAGCAATTTTACAGCAAAAGTATCTAAATAACATATTAAAGGGAATATTATTTTGTTAAGTAACAAGGATTCCTTTAACTGGGAAAAATCGTGAAGATATTGATGACGTCATGTTTGCTGACGAGTTTTGTAATGTTTTATACAGAATGAGCCGAATGTTGAAACGTCTTCAGATGTCCCTCGAAAATCTTCGGCAAACGTCGTAAGTCTTCGGAAACGTTCGTTTTGCCTTAGAACAGCACTCGTATAATCTTCGGAAATCTTCGGTCTGGCAACTGCTCAAAATGCAACAAGTTGTTCGAGAGGAAAAAAGTTGCTCCAAGGGGGGAAAAAGTTGCTCGAAACATGAAAAAATGCCAAAAAGTTGCCGAGCAACTTGTGGAAAGCCCTAGTGTGACTTAAAGGGCCTCGATGTGGAGCCGTTTTCTATAGCAACCGTCCAAGCACTTACCTCTCAGTCGGGTTTCCGCTTTCGCCTCGGGGCCACTCCGCTGGTGCCTCATTCCTTTTCATTCCCAGCCAAACCCCGCCTTCAATTCGTTGCGTAGCTTAACAGACATTAACGGCAGAGGTCTCGATCCCTGGCGCAGAACAGAAGGACCGTAGACTCTGGGAGCGAGAACGGATCATTCCATCTCAAGTCTCCGGTGCATGCGCACAATTAAACCGGAATCATAAATAGCCCAGAGGGCAGAGGACGGCCCAGTTCGGTCAAGGCTGACGGAAAATGCGCAAGTTCTTGGAACGAAATTTAATATGTAAACTCGTTTATCAACCGCTGGTTTAGGGGAACGAAGACCCTGGGAACAAGGATCCAGAACAATTTCAACAAATTTGGAATCACCTGTATCTCTGATAGTGCTCCTACTGATTTCCTAATTTAAAGCTAGAATGACGGACCGACGTATCGACGGAATTAAATATTTGTATAAGTGTAGATCAGCGTGCCTTTTTACAACTCATGATTCGTCTTTGCCTTGACCAGGTTGTTGAAAGTTCGTTTTCAATGACACTCATAATCATACTCTTTTGTTCTATTTTATTTTTCCCGTAGGCAATCCTTAGAATAAATGTAAATGAGTGAAATACTGTAAATGATTTAATAAACGCCCCACTCTTAAATAAACGCCCCCCCCCTGAGGTGTAAAATTTGTATTAGAGGCCTCTACTAATAAACGTCCCGTGTCTAATAGACACCCCCTGCCTCCATCACCCCCCCCCTCCTCAATAAAAAAAAGAAAAAATATATTCGCCTCAAAATTCAAGTAAACGTTTCATGAAGTAAAAAACACGCAATTTTCTTTAGTTAGTTAATTGATTCACTCGGACATCGAAGGGACCAAAGGAGCTAGCTAGCCAACATGGTTAACCCCGATGTGATGACGATGAAGACATCGATATCGAACAATCTGTGAACGACATCTTTAGGCTTTGCATTAGAAAAGATTAGAGTAGTCTCCTACTCACAAAATCTGTTTCCTATCTTTATCCGGGAGCAAACTACGCGTCATATTTACATACTTTTTTGTCTATTTGTTTCGTTACAGTTAGAGTGAAATCATGGGCTCCTGGTGAAATGAATGCCCCTTTTCTACTAAACGCCTCATATTTATTTAAAACTCCCGCATGTACCCCTTAAATTAAAAAGCCCTGGCGTTTATAAGATTATTTACGGTAAAGTCGGTATTAAAGGCTAATTTTTCGATTTCAGATTTTCAAAATTAAAAAAGGTGGAAAATTAAAGCCATGGCGATTTGTGGCGTATTGGATCATTTATAAATGAGTCAATACATATTCCATGGCCCCTGAATGTCAGGTCCTTCTTGAAAGCACATAAACGAAGCCATGACGATCGCAATGTGATCTGAGTCAGAGTGAAATTTGAGACATGAAATTTGAGATAAAATTCACAAGTCGGTCTGTCACGCAACCAACTATTGTCGGTGTTCTTCGAAGAACGACAGCACCAAAAACCACTTGTGCCGCAGATTCTTACTGGATGAAAACGATGACTACATAATTTCTTTGCAGTGGAAACATGTTTTTTATACGTGAACAAAACACGCGACCGAATTCTAAAACAAGTCGGTTTTCATGATCGGTGGATATTATATTCGATGCCTCGCCGCCAACTTGTTTTGATAACATCTGTTCTTAAATTACTATGGTGCTGGCAAATACGGCAAAACGCAGCTTACACACCAAGAGGGCGATGCCAAAAACCCTTGAAGGAAATGACTTTTATGCAATGATGCTTGCTTGTGGGGATATCTTTCAAATTGGTGCAGTACGACCAGCAGGTCGGTATGACCTTTGTGTTCGTTTGAATTTGTTTAATTTGCTTATTACCAGCCAACGACTTCCAGTAGTTAAAACTACTAACGATTTAAAAGCATTTTTATGCAAAAAGCTTCATAACGATGTTTTACTTCTTATAGCAACATTCTATTTAGTTTATATTTTACAAACTCTGAACTTATCACGATTTCCGTGTTGAGCTCATTTGCATATTGTCATGAAGTTAAGACCATTTATTGATGCGAACCTGTAATTCCTCTTAAACTTAACAGAGATTTTATTTGATAAATAGGGACACCATTTCCTTGGCAATCTATTGATACTTTCAAATTCGATTGAAGAAACGCCGCATGTCTACAAACAACGACTTTTGAAACCCCACTTTTTTGATACGAATTGAATAAGGAGATTTGGAATATTGCTTTCAGCCAAACGCAGCAAATGACACAAGTTTACTGAACGTTTTTCTATTGTTCGGGACTTGATTTGTCTTATGTAAAAGTTTCGTATCATTTCTTGTTATATTTAGCATGTAGCAGGGGATCAAACATGGTGAATATTTTTAGGTCAAATTTAAGTACTTTCCACTGTCTGACAGTTTGATTGACATTTCTCCAAAACAATAAACAATTGAACCAAAATATTGCACATGGTTAATGTACTAGTGAAGTTACACAAGTGTGCCAAATTTGAGGGAAATCGGTGAGATGCGCTGTAGACTCGCCTGCATGGTTCTTGTGCGGACTCACTCTTAAAAGCAAACTAAGCTTCTTACTACAAATCCGTCTTCCAGGCCCAGCTATCATCAAGAAAACTTTATTTGTGTCAAATGGCGTAATTTGTAACAGCCAGTCTGTGTCACAGTGTTTCCTTTGCATTCTACAGATTTCTAGTAGCCCTAGCGGAACAATGGCTAACTTCAATAAACTGCTTAAGATACTACGAACGAGAAAATTTAATTATGAAAGTATAAGGGACCGGTCATTATTTATCAGGGGGGGAGGGCCACTAAATCTTCAAAAAAGTCGGTTATAAAATTGTGACCCTCCCTCAAGTTGGAGCCAAAATATTGTGACCCTCCCCTTTGAATGTACACATACAAAAACAATTTCTTGATGTTGTAAAAATTATTAGTTTGCAGTTCATTTCATTTTTGTGGTTGGCTTTTGTTTGTTCTAAATCGGTGTTAAGGGTGAACTTTGGAATGACCGTAGCGGCGTTCCTTCTACGGTAGCCTTGTATTCTCCCCCAAGAAATTTTGCGGAATATTCGATTCCTCTCGATCTGTTTTCCGCGATTCTGAGCAACAATGTGGCCCTTACAGAACGCCATTTGGATCACTGTTGTTCAGTGAACTATAAAAAGAAGTTAACGAAATAAATTATGAAACTAAAAAGTAGTGATATATTATGGTTTCGGACAATCACTGATAAGGTGTGCTTTAACGTCCTGGCTTCAATTGAAATCATTTCATGCTGGAAATAATTTTATCAGTGTAGAGTGCATCTGATTGCATGAGTCTCAGTCGTGAGGCCCAAGAAGTCATGACACAAGCATTAGTTTAAGGGGGTCCGGGGGCATGCTCCCCCGGGAAAATTTTTTTATTTTACGTCCTCTTAAATCGCAAGAAATTTACTCAAAACTGTCAAAAATAAAAAAAAGTTTAAATTTATACCAGTGAAAAACACCTGTTAACAAAGGTATAAACTATTAAGCATTCAATACCTATTGCAACTTACAAGTTAAATAGGCACTATTGAAAAAATGTTTGACTGTTCCCAAGGGCAAAAGACAATATGTAGTTAAGGCAAAGAAGTTAAGCAAAGTGTAAATACAGTCTTTGAAAAGATGAAAGCTCATTACTGGTCATACTTAAATATTGAATAGAATTTTTAGTCAACACCATTGTTCTGACATCACGAGATTGGAGAAAGGGCGAACATCAGTTTCAAAATTAAGAACTTGATATAAAAATCATTTAAGACACTTTGTAGAGTTCTACGTTTAAAAAAAAGTCATGGCCCTCCCCTCAATACAGTTTGCAAAGTAATGGCCCTCCCCAAACTGGCGCTCAAAAAGAAGTGACCCTCCCCCCAAATATAGTGGCCCTCCCCCCCCAATAAATAATGACAGGTCCCTAAAACGCTCTTCGACAGTTTCAAGACAGTTATGCCAGTTATAGTGCTAGTCTAGCCTAGCAGCATAACTTAACTTAACTACAATATTTTTTTATTAGACTTCCAATTAGTGGTGAATTCAGCGATGGATGTTACCAAACAAGACGTATTCATGCCACAAGAAACACAAGACAATCCTTTCGACATTACCTTGATGGTCGAGGACGCCACAGAATTTAAGGCTCACAGAAAAGTTCTTTCAGAGGCAAGTCCTTTCTTTGAAAAGTTGCTTACTACTGACATGATGGAGTCTAAGAAAGGAGTGATTCGATTGGAAATGCTCACCGAGGCTGGTTTACGAGCTGTGTTGGAGTTTATTTACACCGGTAACGTTCAAATATTGGATGAAGAACATGCTCGGGGCCTGATCGAGATGGCCGACTATTTGTTTATTCTGCCATTAAAAACACTGGCTCAGAGAGTTCTAGCACAGACGTTGAATACTTCAAACTGCATTTCAACGTACAATTTTGCAGAAAGATATCAATGCGAAGAGCTTGTTTTCGATGCCAAAAAAATTATCCATATAAATTTCACCAACGTAGCGAAAGCAGAAGAGTTTTTGAACATGTCGAGTGAGGAAGTTAACCAGTGGATTTCAAGTGAAGAAATTGTTGTTAGCGCAGAGGAAGATGTGTTTAAGATCATTCTATCTTGGATTAATCACAACAAAAGCGAGCGAAAGAAGTATTTCGCCGATTTATTTCGTCAGGTTCGGCTGATTTATGTGTCGCCTGACTATCTACACAATGATATCGTGACAAATGATCTTGTGAACGATAATGCATGTTGTCTGGAACTTGTCAAGGCCGCTATGAAGGCAATTGACACCACAAAATCTGAAATTGTGTCGTTTCCGCCTCCCAGGAAGTTACTTGAGACTCCTGTTATAGTAGTAGGTATACAGAGAGAGAGGACGAGAAATTCCTGTGTTACGCTCCCCGTACAAATGGGTGGTATATGTGGCGTGACACTTCACCGTGGGTGGACCAAATAGTATCTTGTCGCGGTACGTTGTATACTTTCTTTGCAAGCCCGACTCGGGAGCGCGACTATAAACTATTACGCTATGATTCATTCTTCGATCGATGGACGGACGTACCGTACGAAGGAAAAAGAGATTTACAGCAAATTTTTGTAACTGATAACAATGAAGATGGAATTTATGCTCTGGAATCAGAAAGTGAAATATCTTGCCCTGATTGTGTCTCTTTGCATTCTTGCAATGAGCCTGAGCGAGAATCAGAATTGTTTCCTTGTGGGAAACAACATCTTTTTTATATCACAAAGTACAAACCCGAATCGAACTCCTGGAAAGACATAACATCATTTGATTTCGGTCTGAGAAAAAGAATTTGCATTGTCGCAAAAGACAACTTTGTTTATTTCATTGGTGGCTACATTCAAGAAACGGACAGAAAGTTCCTGACCAATGTTGACAGGTACGATTTCAGCAAAAGAAAATGGGACAAACTGGCTAATCTTCAAGAAGCAAGAGCAAGAGCTTCCGGAACCGCCAGGCAAGGGAAAATATTCATTACTGGTGGATTGTCGACAGCCAATACTTCTCCTCCTTTTACAGGAAGATTTGTCAACTCTTGTGAAGTATACAACGAAACAACAAATGAATGGCAATTTATAGCAAGAGCAAAGAGGCATTTTGGCAGCATAACGTGTGTTGATGACAAAGTTTATGTAGTGGACAACTTGTGCTACAGTTCGAAATGGGGATACAGAGGAGGAATATTCATTGAATGCTACGACCCTGACAAGGATGAATGGAATTTCGTTACTAAAATGCTTGATCTATCTGCTCGATATAAGGAGATGAAAACATTAAATGTAAGATCATGTTCAATGCGACTTTTTATAGGAACTAAACTTCAGTGGACAATTATCCCGTTACCATGGACACCACATTTCTGGAGTCAGCGTGAGCTAGTGGATAGGGCGCTGGACTTGTAATCTGGAGGCCCTGCATTCAAGTCCACCTCCCTGCCACTGGATGGACTTGTGTTCGGTAGCTTCGAATTTAACTTCTCTATGCTTAGTAATTAATAGCCTGCCAGTTAGGGTTTTTAACAAGTTTTCTGTTTATTTATTGAAGGACCACGATGTAAACTACTGGGACACCAGGAATTATGTTTACCCTTCAAAGTTTAATTGTTTTTATTGCGTTTGACGGAAAATGACTCGCAACTAAGTCACATGACTTGAATCTGATTTGTGGGTGAAAAAAAAAATTGGAATTTAATCTGCACAATGACAAGCAATTTCAAAAGAGTTTGGTTAGCAAGCAACAGATAAATGAACGGACACTTAAGAAATCAAAAAAGCTCGGGAACGGATCAAAACTATGTACATAAACTCTTAATAAGATTATGATATGTCAACTCTGGTTACTTTTTCTCTTTTATTACCAGAGCCCGCTTTTATAAAGTTGAGCACCAAGAATGCAGGCTCTAGCCAAGTCCGATTTGAAAGTCTATGATTCACGGACCTCTAGTCATTGTGCATAGTTTCGAATTATTTCAATCAAATTGGCTGACAAAAATGAGCACTCTGTGTATGCTCAAAAAGACTTGGCCAGAGTCTGCATTCTTGGTGCTGACCAAAAGTTAAGCGGGTTCTTCAGTCCAGATTAATTGAGTCTTTCTTAGTGTTTAAACAAACGGCGCGCAATGCATGCAAAAGCAACGCCATCTGACAAGTGTATTGATATTTTATAGGAAATTTGTAAAAGTAAGCAAATAAAAGTATCCGACAACTTGCCTGTTTTCAATGTTTGTTATCCAACTGAGTGGTACAATGATTACTTAACGTGATGATTGGTAATTACCAGATAGATAACATTCCTTTAGCACCCCGCGCTAGTTCGTAATAGCTGCGTAGCTATAATTATTTCTCAGATTGTTCAACTCGCCAGGAAAATTGGCAACAGTAACAATGTATGGATAGTTTTGTAAAAGAATAGCAGGAAACGGGAGGAGGGGATTGGCGGATAAAAACGATCCACTTACAGTTTACGGACTCTTTCTTGGCGTTTTTGTCAATGTCGCAAGCGAGTCGTTTGATAACACCGAACCACCATGTAGTCTGGAGAGGTTCGCAATTTCCAGTGTTTGTTGTAGGCTAAACAATCTGCGATCTCCAATGCAAGCGAATAAATAGTATCCTTTGATCCCAACGCAGGAACTGCCTGCCTGGATGTATCACTGAGCTCTTTGTGCCCCCTCTTCTTTAGCGCTCTTTGCCTTCGGCTTCCTCAGTTTTTTTTCCTCAGTTTAGGGGCGTGTCTCTCAATCAGCTGCTTCGCTTGGCCTGGTACAAGCTTGCTGTCTTCTATCGTAGTTGGAACCAGGTTGCTATCGAGTGATATGCATTTAAAATTCAGTCCATCTTCAGGTTGACTTATAACAAAAGACTTGAAATTGTTGCATTGTTTGCCATTATGTATGCGCCAAAATCAAGTAAACAGATCCACCCTTTAGTTGCCAAATAGCTACACTTTGACGACTATCTGCAGACTTGTGAATTTTAATTGCTGTCACTTCTCTGAATGAAAACCAATGAACTCCAACTTCTAAAATTAACAACCAATTATAACTGCTTCCAAATTATCAGTACTAAACTCTAGTGACCTTGAACGGGCTTATAACTTCCTGGTTGCGGCTTTGTGTTGCCTTCAGTGGTCTAACTTGAGAAAAATCGATAGTGGAGGCAAGATATTGACTGCTTCAATGCAATTGCTTTATGCTAGCCATGTGTTTAGTTATGAAGTAATTCAAACAATGACTTCTTGAAGTCAAAATTCCACTGATGAAACACGATTTACTTTTTGTTACCCCGGCACAAAATAACACAGGTCGTGAGGTGATCGACTGTTTCCTTTAAAGGATTGGGAGTGGGTTGAACTCAAGGTAGTTTACCTTTGAGGAAAGCGAATATTACACGCATGAGATAACTTCGGTAACTTTTATTTACCGCATCAGATGCAGGTATCATTAAAAATATAAAATAAATGCGCTTCTACATTACCTTTTGTATAAATTGCTTGATCAGACAACTACCGTTCGCGCAAGTGTTGTTTAGTTGAAACATTGAAAATTACGAGTAGGATCTCGACTGTTCTCGGATTAAATTTTTTTAAAAAAACTACTGCGATTTGAAACAGAGATCAATCCCACTTCAAATGTTGTGGGTATAACTAAGGCTTATAAGCAAGCATGCTCTCTACATTAACTGTGCTGAGCGGATAACTAAGGAGGACATGAACCGAGTGCACATTCACTACGACGATGGATGCACATTTATGTGATCAGTGGCTAAAATAATTACACATCTGTGGCTAGATTAATTACACATCAGTCGTTTGAGTATTTCAAGGGAGCTGAGTTATCTGGTAATTTTCTTAGCAAAATAGCTGCGACTCTTATATACGAGCTGAGCTTGCAAGCTATCTTTGACATTAAAATGCTCTGGCTAATCGTCATACTAAAGAATGCGGTAAATAAAAAAATGTCTAAACACTGACAAGTTTCATTTTGTAAAACAATGTTTCCACTTCCTGCTTCGAGCTTTTTAATAACGTGTATCGAAACGAATTTGTTAAGGAAGTTCGTAACTATTTTGCTTCCTTTAAACGATGAAATCAGTTCGTTTCGAAAGGCTCCGAGATTTATAGATTCGTTTAAATGATAAGACGAATATCAATGAAAATTATCTTACATGATACTTTTACACAATATCTGTACTTCAATGGTGATGCACATTTACATGGAAACTAATATATGCAATAAATGTAGTGTCAAGAACACTATCAGAAAATTACAATTCTCTCGATTAAAGCTACTGACTATGCGTAAATCAAACAAATGAATTGTCATGTCCAGACTAGTTTTTAATCTGAAAGTCTCCCGTCAGCTTCACCCAGGAATCAAGTATTGGCGAAAAGGTGAGTCTCCATACAACAGAAGGCACCAACCTTGGAATGGTTGTACAGACACCTCTTCACTGTCGTCAGTGTGGACTGTGAAACCCAGCATACCAGCTACAACTGCGGCAGTGTCCTCTACTCCCGATGGGTGTTTGAGGTTGATTGGAACACTAACCAGGCCACTCGTCATTCTCTCGATATCCATGGCACCTTTTGAACCCTCCAGAAACTCGGTGATCCATCCTCTGTAACGGTACTCACCAGGGACAAAGTAGATGCCTGACGCGTACACATTCACGTAGCTCATGATATGGCTCCACCATTCGCTAACTGCGCTACCCTGGTAAGTAGCCAATAAGTTGCTAAACACGTTTTCCACGACATCCCACCACTCTGACGGCAAATCAAGATCGCTCTCTATGGGTTCAAGCAGTGTTCGAAGCACCTTCAGTTTGGAATTTAGTTTCTTCCAGTCGTCTTCAGTGCCAAGCATCTCCACTGCAGGTATCCCACATCCGCACTTTATGCCAAAGCGGAAATACTCTTGAACTGAATTCATCAAAGTAATCTGCGAAACGATCTTTTGCACTGCAGTTGTGGTACCAAAGTCGGCCGTCATTCCATCCACGAATTCGGGTACTTTGATGTTGTCTTTGACTCCTGTCGATATTTGATCAAAGAACCAGCTGTAGTCGACGGTGTAGATGTTGTCATCGGGCACCTCCACCTCAATGGTTTTCTTTCCCTCATGATCAACAAACATCTTGCGAACGGACTCTTTCTTTGCGTTTTTGTCGATGGCGCAAGCGACTCGTTTGATAACACAGAACCACCAGTCGTCTGGAGAGGTTCGCAGTTTCCAGTGGTTGTTGTAGGCTGTCAGAACAGCGGCGAATAATCCGCAATCTCCAAGCGAATAAATGGTATCCATGGACCCCAACGCAGCAACTATTTGTTTGGATGTTTCAGGTTTTTGAGCCCTCTCTACTTTGGCGCTCCTTGCTTTCGCCTCTCTCAGTTTATCGATTGAAAACTTGGTGAGAGGGGCGTATCTCTCAATCAACTGGTTTGCTTGGCCTGGTACAAGCTTTCTGTCCTCGATCTTAGTTGGAACCAGGCTGCTATCGAGTGATATGCATTTGACATTCAATCCACCTTCAGGTTGACTACTTATGGCAGACGACTTGAAATTGCTGTTTGCCATCCTGTATGCGCCAAAATCAAGGACAGAAATCAACTCTTTAGTGGGTAACACACTTTGACGACTCTGTATAGATGTGTGAATATTAATTGAACTCCCTTGTTTGAATGAAAACCAATTAACTTCAACTACTAAAATTATCAACCAATCTCATCTGTTTTCGAACTATTAGAACTGAACTCTTATGACCTTGGACAGGGCTTAAAACTTCATGTTTACATTTTTATGCAGCTTCCACTGCAGACAGTGTTTTGACGTGTCCAGAATTGAGTTATAAAACAAGATAATTCCTACTTCAAGTGAATTGCTTTACGTTACTCCAACAATGTTCTAAAATCTTGTTCTTTGACATAAAAAAAAAATAAAAAAATAGGGTCGGACAAAACAAGGAACATGAAATCAGCTCACTAAAATTTAAGGCAGCCAGTTTAGACCATAATATGTTTATTGAAGCATAACTGTGAGCCGTCATTTTGTTATGCAAGTTATCGAGAGGTAGCTAAATCAGCTAACTTGCAAAGGAAAAAAGGAGGATGAATAGATACATTACGATGCAGTCATGCAGACACTGCTCGCAAGCTAGCTCAAGCTCTATCTTCTGGTTATTTAAATGAGACCAAAAGGTTCGCTTTGCCAATACCCTTAGGGCTTTTGCATTGAAACGTTGTCCTTTAAGATGTGAACTGAATTGAATGTCGACAGAGCGAATGTAACCACTTGGGAAATGTTTCTTTAGACACCAACTGGATATCCACACGAAACGAAAATCCTAGCCAGGTGAACAGTATCAGTTCGGAGCAATTGTAAACTGAAAGCATATACGAAGTCAAAACAAAGCTTCCCTGAAGAACAGACTAAAATTGAGTTATGTCAAGCGGACCAAGACGAAAAATAACAGGACTGCTGCATTACGAGTTGCATTAAGACAGGAAGAAGATTTCACCAATTTGGGCCTATCTGACCGAATTTCAATGGGATACATGCAATGATTAGCTTGGTGAACTTCGAGAACGGGGCATGGGCACGTATATGTTGGCGGAACACCGAATGGATGTCGTCATTTCGAACTGTTCACTGACAGAACAGCAGAGGTCTAATGGTAACCTAAGGAAAAATATGCTACCGCACGAGCTGCCCGAACGTCCTGGCAAAATTTAAGCCCCAATCAACTTGTTCGAGCTGAGGGTGAACATTATCGTTGTCTTCAACCACAAAAGATGTTTTTTAAATAAGAAAAGAAGTCGAAAACTATGTTCACAAATTAAAGCATTCCTGAAACATTTGCATTTTCAACGAAGTCTGTTCCAAGCGCTCATCAATCCAAGAACGCAAAACGAAAACGCAAAAATAAACACTTGGTTGTGGACACAAAACGGGAAAGAAGCATTCTGATGAGTAGATCAAAGACTATGTTCTATATATTTCCAACTACAAAAGATCACCTCAAGTCAAATGTCGCGAATTCAATGTTACTTGAAGCCAGAAAAAGTTTGAAGATAAATGGATTGGACCACCCAAAAGTATTACTTATTCTCCACAAGGAGCTAAGAAGTGAAACGGAGATTGATAAGCAGTCTCTTCGGTATCTTGAAAATAATATAAAATGCGTGAAAATATATTTCTATGATATACTTACTGTCGTCTTGTTTTAGTGAATTTGTTTTAACAGGTGTTCTTTGAACTTAGTTCTTCTCCCTTGAATCAAGCGGAAGCTCCAGGATTTTTCCGATGGATGAAATGAACACTCATTGATAGTACCGACATTATACCAGTTGACTTTGTGACAATGAAAACAAAACGATTTCCCAGAAGTTAGTGCTTTGTTTGTTTAAAATAGTAAAACTCGGTTTTCGTGTATGCCACCTGACTAAAAAGTGGAATTTATACTCAAGTTTCCAAATATTTCCAGAACAGTGCTGTTATGATAGTTATCTGGATAAATGAGACACGTACCATATTTAAATCTGCCGTTGATGCTAATAACATTGTTCCGTTGCAAAACATTATGCAGGACAAGATTATAACTGTTTTGTCAAGGAGGTTCCTTCTGTTAGTCTTCCCCGAGTAATTTTTACTGAAAGTAAAATGGTCAAAAGAACGAAAATTAATTTAAATATATTCGAAATATTGTTGTTTTGTTTTAACGGTTTATCTTTCAAGGCATGTTTTCGCTGTTTCTTGAAAATTAATTTTTTCTTAACTAAACTTCATTCACGATTAACTTGGTCAATCGTAGTAAGCCCTGTTCGTGAACTGTAGGATACAGCTCTGTTGGTAAGGTAATTGAATGCACAAAATAGCGAGCCTAGACAGGCTGGAATGGTGAAATTTGCATAAGAGATGTGAACACCCATTGTGAGGGACAGGAACATAACGAATGACCGCCGGCTTTGTAGGACATAAGTCAATCATAGAAAAAGAAAGCACCCCCCTAGGTAATGAAAATGAAACCTATTCTGATGTAAAGTTGTTCATTTTTATTTTGTCTTTCTTATAAAAGCGTAAAACAAGGTGATAATTTAATTCTGTGCCTGAAAGCGATGTTAAAATCCTAAATCAGGCGCCTTGTTTCAGATCGTAACAATCATTGCCGGGATCAAATATATCACAATACCCTTATTATATCCTTACCTGTGGGTGCTTTTGTAACATTTTAAAAACCATCTGGAGGTAGAAAAAGCAATTACGTAAAGATTAACTTCTTAATCGTTAAAAGTGTAAAAAAATATTCTTTCTGAAAAGAAGATCATTTCGGTTAAACCATATTTCGCCCGCAAAAAAAGATAGACCTGCCGTGAATAGAAATCCAAGGTAAGAACCTCGAATGATGGGAATAATCAAGTTTCTAGGTGTCGTGATCAGGCTTTAAACAAAATTAAAAAAGTTTGAAAACATGCATCTAGTATTCTCTCTTCCGTTTTAGTATATTTTGTGTGGTACTCCCTTCTGTGCCACTAGTTGACGAAGTTCAGACAGTCTTTTGATTACAAGAAAAATTGATTCGGCTGTAAGTCATTTAACTAAGCTCATCAACAGAGATTTGAAAACACATGTCATGGTCTCAGGCTGAAAACCCACGTCGGCAGATGGCTTTCAAAACTCCTGATAATACGTCAATGAGAGTATACGAACAGTGAACTTGTTTCGTTCTTCGTCAAGAATTATGAAAACAAAATTGCAACTGTAAAATCGCAAAGTCGGCTGTAAACTAAACTCCTCGTTCCCTATTTATCTTAACTGGGATAAGTCCTTAAAACTTACTTCCAAAACGATACCTCTTCGAGGTATCACCTAGGCGATTTTGTAGAATGTGCTAGTGTTAATTTACAGGAACATGGAGATATGCCATGACTGTTACTGGAAGGCGAGCGTGGCCTAGTGATAAAAGCGCTGAAATAGAAATCCGGAACGGTCCATGCAGGTTCAAATCTTACTTCCCCTGCCACGAGGTTTTGTGTTCAGTGGTACCGAACACCTGATATTGCAGTTCTTAGTGGTTTGACACACAAACGAGGCGAAAGGGGTAGTTCCGTATTCTGTTTACTGATGTGTTGACCATTTTGCTTCTTTTGCATAGCTTCTTAAAAATGAATATATTATCGCAGGCTCAACTGGAATAACAACTATTCAATACTTCCACGCTTTGTAAATAGGCAACTGGCCAGCCACCATCCCGTTTGCGACTTGAAACAAGATTCTGTTCTATTTACAATATTTGTTTGTTTATTTGTAGTATCCTCAATTAGCTCCAGTGCTAAATACTCGGAGACTCAAATAAAGTGATTTATTTTTTATCTTTTTATTTATTTTATCAGTGGAACGAACGATAAGCATTTCACAAATTCTTGGGGAGTAACGCACCCGTTGAAAGTCAAAGTTTTATGCACTTTGTTGTGGACGTCTGCACTATAAGTTTAAGTTTAAGGTTAAATAATTAACTAATAGCGCCGTTGAAAGTCTAAATGTAAGAAAAATATCAACAATAATAGGTAATGGTGATATTCTTTGAAAAGCTCAGCAGAGCTTGCTGAGATCTCCTACTTGACTATCCCGATGAAGGGCAGCGAGGAAGAAGAATTTGTCAAAATTGCCCATAATTTTGAACACCGGTCTCTATCTACATGCAGGAATGACGGTTCTAAAGTAAACGGGAAGCACTTTTCTCAGTTATGGAGAATACATACATCTTCACCAAGGGGTTGCTTTTCTTACTGCACTTGATGATTTGGAATGACGGGAACTGTACTCTCGCTACACAAGGTTAGCATATTTTTTGTTTTTGTCTTCTTTTATTTATACTCAACAATTAATAAGTTTTGTTCGTCCTGCAGTCTTGATGTTCACGAAACATTTTACGAAGTCAAACATTGCAAAAAAATATAAGGAATAAAAAAATGAGTAAAAACCGGCATTCTTTTTGAATGCATTCAATTTGCTCATAAGCCGATCGATTATTCAGTTTTTCTCAAGAAATGCCTCAAGAAAAATGTCTCTGAAAGAGATTCAGAGCTTCTAAAGTTTAAAATTTTCCGGTGGGCCTGCCCTGATAACATGATCTTGCCTCGCCTATGGCAAAGGTCTGGTTACGGCCCTGTGATGTGTGGATAAATTCAGGGTTCTACTGGATTTACAATTACTTAATTCTATGGGATTTAGAAACATAATTAGTGCCGTCGACATTATTGTCATTTGACTGTTGTTTATGTAAGTAGGGGGGCATTTTAAAAGACTGTTTAGTTACGATGTCTGACCCATAAGACGCAAGTAAGCAGCCAATTTTGGTGATTACAAGCATTAGTTCTTTGTTACTCACAATTGAAAGTGCAGCGTTATTTCGATTTAAATTGTGCTTTATATTTATACAGTGTCACCGAGAGTAAATCATCTGTAAACCACTGTTAGGTTATGTTGGTATCCTCAATAAAGATTACTCTCGTCAGAGCTAGTTTTAAAATTTTGTTTTTGTTTAAACAGAGTGCGGTTTGATGGTAAACAACTCATTGAAGAGCCCTGGATATCCTACCAACTATCCAAATAATATGGACTGTATTTACCGGGTTCCTATTCCACATGGCATGGCAATGAATATTTCTTTTAACTTTTTTGACGTGGAGACCCATTCGTCATGTGGGTAAGTAACGAAATGACTACTCCAAACACCTTGACTCGCTACAAGCACACCTCAGGCTACCCTACGAAGTTTTCAAAATTATCCGAAGAATGCGTTTACCCGATCTCAACATCGGGTGAAGAAGTGGCACCCTGGAAAATTCATCGATAACAAACAAATAAACAAATGACAAACAAACAAACAAACAACAACAACAGCAAAAGCAAACCAAACTAAACCAAACCAAGTGAAGTCAAACAAGCCGTGTCGCATCATACCAAACTAAACCACGCCACACCACGCCACGCCACTTCACGCCACGCTACGCCACGCCACGCCACATCATACCAAACTAAACCACGCCACACCACGCAACGCCACGCCACGTCACGCCACGCCACGCCACGCCACGCCACGCCACGCCACGCCACGCCACGCCACGCCACGCCACGCCACGCCACGCCACGCCACGCCACGCCACGCCACGCCACGCCACGCCACGCCACGCCACGCCACGCCACGCCACGCCACATCATACCAAACTAAACCACGCCACGTCACGCCACGCCACGCCACATCACGCCACGCTACGCTACGCCATGCCGACACTTCCTGTTTCAACGCGGAACTCACTTGCATGTGCTTTATCAGCAGTAATGACTTGTTCCTACAACTTATTACGGTGAATTTCATCTTATTTATTTGTTTGTGCCACAAATGTATCACCGTATGGAAGGCCAAAATATACGCTACATATCACGTGATTCTTGGCAGGTGGGACTATTTGAGCATTTCCAGTGCGTACAACCATACATTTGCTGTGTACTGTGGCCAGAGGACTGGGCGGACAGTTCTTATAACTGGAGAATACGCAGTGATAGCATTCCACTCCGATTCCGTTTTTGCGAAAACAGGATTTTTGCTATTTTTCACTGCTGTTCCAGTCGGTAAGTAAATTACCTGTATGTACCTACCTGTGTGTTATAAGCCAAACGCAAGGGCCTTACCGGGAGAATATCTGCCTAACCCTTGACAGAACGGGTTAACAACAACAACCATTTTATTACGCATCGAGGTCTGTACAGGAAAGTCCGAAGGCCCAAATTCTCCTAGTACGGTCCAAACTGATGTATACGAATTTGTAATTGAAAAAGAAAGCTGCAGAAACTTTTCCCGGTCTGATACCTTCAAATATTGGACTGGCACTGAAGCTCTCTGATTGGTTGATTTTAGCGGCAGAGCAGAGCCCCGTACGCATAGAAAATTAACAGACCCATGCTTTTGGTTTTTCATGGTCATCATGGCTAGCGGAGCGCCTCGCGGGCGCGTCCGTCCGTACGTACATACATACATATCGTGTCGCGCAACATCCGGGATCTTAGAAGGTCTTGACAACTCGCGCAGTACTGGCGCGAAATAATTTTGCAGTGTGAAGTGTCTCGGCAAGGAGATTTTCAAAACTACTTCGCGCAGACTACGTATTTTTGAATCCTTTTCTGAAAGTTAGAACTTGAGACAAACATATTTATTTTGGCTCGTTGTTATGCCGATGACTACAAACGAGAGCAGGGTAAACTTAACTTCGAGGAAATAGGGTTGAAGCGATCTACGACGGGAAAGAGTTCGCGAGAGATCAGGAGAACCCGGAAAATGAACAGGCGAGCAAGCTTAAGTTACAGCAAGAGAGGTGCCGATAGCACAGGCAAAGAAATAGCAGAGAACAAGGGAACGGATACAAAACGAGCAGTGTACTGGTGAAGGTGAGTACAAAACCTCAGTGTTTTCATCATTACAGTACGTATTTTCTTACTTTATACGCAAAGTAAGCTTATTTACGGCAAATTTTACTTGCTTTCGCCACTTAACTAAGCATTTGCTTGTGACATGACAAATGTTGAAAAATACCATTCGTTAAAATTCCGTTTTACTGTTCAACGAGGAGAACTTGATAGCTGATGTCAACAAATAATTATTAGGCCTTCGAGGAACGAATTCACAAAGAATATTGATCAACACATTTCAAAGAAAATTTAGCTTACGATTTTTAAATGCTTGTGATGTGATTGTTTTGTTATTTTGCATTTGATTGTGACATGGCTAATGTTATAATGTTATAATTCAGTTTTACTGTTCAAATAGGAAAATTTGATTACTGATGTCAACAAAGTAAGCTTATACATTGTGTATTTTCGGCAAATTTTACTTGCTTTCGCCACTTAAGCTTAACTCAGCATTTGCTTGTGTCATGACTAATGTTGAAAAATACCATTCGTTAAAATTCCGTTTTACTGTTCAAAGAGAAGAATTTGATTACTGATGTCAACAAATAATTATTAGGCCTTCGACGAACGAATTCACAAAGAATATTGATCAACACATTTCAAAGGAAATTAAGCTTACGATTTTTGAATGCTTGTGATGTAATTATTTTGTTTTACAGTGCTGGAAGGCTAGAGCAGCTGCTGGAATTTGTCTGCTGACTTGTCAGTTTGCACGAAGCACCTGGAATTTCATTAACTCCGAGTGAAAAAGATCGATTCAGTGCATGCAGTTTATTGATATTCGTGATTGAGGTAAAATTTCTGTTCATTTCTAATCAGAGTAAATAAACACCGGCTTCATTGCTTAGCCCTTTCATTTTCAAATATATTAAAGAGTGACTTGTCATGTAGTTCTGTTCACTATTGAGTGTTCATGTGGATGACATATCTGAGTCCTGAATGATTAACTTATAAGTTCAACAATTTTGAGGTTTGAGAAACCCCCAACCCTTTGGTTCTGTTTTGCTGGTTTCATTCAGAATGTCAACAGTAAATAATATATTTGTACATGTCATGAAACTTCCTAATCTTGTTGTGGAACTTGGAAAATGCACACAAGTAAGGTTAACCTGGAATTTTTTTGAGTAAAGTCATGCCATTTTAGACACTGTATGCAGCTGTGTATGCAAACTTTAATACGTTGACTATTATTATTGTAGTGTTGAATGTGTATCTTTGAAAATCCTAGTATTACTGTTAGGAGAAAAGCTTTTAGGATGTGGCAATATTTTTCCAATGCATGCACATGTATATATAGGGCTCAGTAGGGGGAGGTGGGTGGGGTGTTTTAAGGCCAAACCTTTTAACTAAGAGGGGGTGTAAGGGTTTGCAATGATGCTTTGAGTTTATTAAAATATTTAGTTAACTTCGCAGTTATCAGTGTGATACATCTCTGTTAAATATCTAATGGATCCTTTCGCATCCAGTGGTTTTCCTTTAGTTAAATAAGCTTGAGTTAAGTGTTTAATTTGTTTTATAAATTATTGACATTGATGACAATTAATTAATTTTAATTTAAACTGTGGCACTTGACTTTTTTCAGGGTTAACATGAGTTGCAGAGTTTGCAGAGCCACTGACACAAAAACAGAATGTGGACAAGAACTTAAAAAAAATCCAACTCGATGTTTGGGTGTCGTCATGATGCTATTTTCAAGAGACTAGTAAATTACATGTAAAATAAAATCAAGAGAGCTGCATGTCCCAGACTTGTGTCATGTAAAATTATTTCTTCACTATTTATCACCGAGCTTAAAATCTACCATCTTTATTATTATGTACTGCAAACTTGATGAATTCGACATTGCAGATCCTAGCAGTATGCAGGATGCGTGTCACTTATCAACCTATAGTAAAATGCCCCAGCTCACAGCGAGTCTCACGTAGCTCAGTTGGTTAGAGCGCCCAACCGGTATCTGGGCGACCATGGGTTCGATTCCCGTCGCGGACTCAGATTTTTTCTCTTTCCCACGCTCGTGTCATGTAGAATAAATTTCTTCACTAAGAAAAAAAATATATTTTAAATGTAAACATATTTACAGTGTACTTCAGAAAACGACTTCTTGATTGAGCTGTCGCTTTCAAATCTTGTTAGATATTTCAAGGGCATTATGAAGTGATCTTTTCAAGAATATGCAGCCAAAACAGTAACAGCAGAAATGAGTGGTAGTTTAAAATTGATATTTTAAATGCTTTGACTGGTAAGAAACCACATGTGACCAAGCTAAAATCTGTTTGGCTGGTTATCATGACCTGCAAGCTGTGTCCAAATATTTTGAGCCCTCAACTACACAGGACTAACATGTAGTTGTCTAATTATATCATAAGATCTTTGGTTGACCTTGAGGGAGATAGTGGAGTTAAAGAGCAATGTAATAATTTTTAATTGGATTGGTAATACTGAAACTGATGGTACTGTAATTCTAAAGTATAGAAGTTTAAATCGTGATTGTGAGCAATATGCAGTACCAATTTCATTCTTATGTACTGTATGCTGTGTACAGTTAAATAATGTTAATAAGAACAGTTACAGCTATAATTTTAATTTTCTAAAGCTAGATTGTGTTCTATAAATATTCTAAAGGTACCATGCAGCAACCAAATTGTGACTCGTTTGCTTACTTTGTGAACTCAATGAAAAATGGGCAAGCAAGCAAACATGATTCTATGTTTCGAACGACACTAAGATTGAGACTCGCAAACAATATTCTAGCTTCCCAGAATTTTTTTTTTCTGTAAGCGAAGCGAAACCCCCTTAAGAGGAAGGAGAGTCAAAAAGACATGTAAAAGTGTAAAAGGTGCTATCATATTTTTTTCTTCTTTTTATTTTTTTTATTGTCTGGAACAGAGTACCCATTTTTCAATGTTTGTCTGGAACAGGGTCGCAAATTCAGCCTTTTTAGTCTCAGCGACACCCCCGTAGAAAATTTTGGGGATTACCCCCGCCCCTCACCCCCGGACACGGTAAAAAAGAATAAGGAACTATATTTATATTTATAAAAAATGATACATTTTTTTCTGCGTAATCAAATAATCAGATTGAGACTCAAACAATATTCTAGCTTCCAAGAATTTTTTTTCTGTTAGTGAAGTGAAACCCCTTAATAGCAAGGGGAGTCGAAAAGACATGTAAAAGTGAAAAAGGTGCTATCATCTTTTTTCTTCTTTTTTTTTTGGGGGGGGGGGGGTGGGGGTTCGAGATGGGGTCACCCTGTTCGGTGGAAAGACAGAATGTCACTTCTTTGCTTCCGGTTAGTTTCACTCCGGTTTGCTTGTAGTTAGGTTCACCCCTGTTTGCTCTAAGTTAGCTTTATTCATCTGGTTTGCTTGTGGTTAGCTCTTACTCTCAGTTGCTTGTGGTTAGCCTTTCACTTCAGTTTGGTTGGAGTTAGCTCGGTTTGGGCAATATGCTGTAAACTCTCAGCTATAACCTCTGCCATTTCCATTCAAAATTAAAATATAGGCAAATAGTGAAAATGAAAATAAATAAATTAATGAATGAAAATCAACCTTATTCTAAATGTAGATGTTTATTATTTCCTTTATACTTTAAAAGTTAAGACAAGTGATTTTCTTTCTTTTAAAGCTGGTAAAGCAAGAACAAAAATGCCTAATTTACCACATGATATGTCTATCTACCCTGACATGCAGCCCCCCCCCCCCCCCCTCCTTTTTTCTACATTAACGATACATAACTGCCCGTTTTGCAGCATAAATTTCCATCCAGACTTCTGGATGATAATGCTGTCGGTGGAATTATGTTTTGATTGATTTGGTTTGTTCTATTTAGTTTGGTGTTGCTGTACACTGTACCCGGGAAGGGGGGGGGGGGGTATGTGCTGCTCAACAGGGTATGCTTTTTGGCTCTCTGACTCTGAAATAGAAACAGGGTATACAAATCACCCTTTTGACTCTGGAACAGGGTTGATTTTTCTCCCAGAATCCTGATTAAACACGTTAAGCTATGAAACTCCGCTCCTTTCATCACTTAATATCGAAGCCACAGACGAAGTCAATTGAGCTTTTTGTGATATATGCTAGTGTTTTTATTCTAACTTCATATATTTCCATTGTGGATATTGTCTGGAACGGGGTACCCATTTTGCAATGTTTGTCTGAAACAGGGTCGCAAATTCAGCCTTTTTAGTCTCAGCGACATCCCCGTAGTAAATTTTAGGGAGTACCCCCCCCCCTACCAGACACGGTAAAAAGAATAAAACACAATATTTTTTATTTATAAAAATAAATAAATAAAACGAATAAACAATTCTTAGCCGTAAAATGCTACAATGGCTCAGACTCAGCGGCACGTCCCCTGTAGTAAATTTTGGGGAGTCCCCCTCCCCCCTCCCCCTCGGACATGGTAAAAAAGAATAACCTGGAACAATATTAATATTTATAAAAAAAGAAACTAAAAATTCTTAACCGTTAAATTGTACAATGGTCAGAATTCAAAGTTAAAATGCAAAATGATTAACTGGGGAGCGCCGCTTTTAGGCTTGCCTAAATCTATATATTAGTAAGGGGCCTTTTTACAGCGGGTTAATTGGGGAAAATGAAAAATGCAGCGTTTAGCTCTCTGTGACTAAAATCAAGTCTTTCAGTGGAACGACGAATGGAACCATCCGCCGGAAATGCATTTAACTAAATTAAAATCATATCATAAAAATTAGATATGTTTAAGGAAATTAAACATCCATTAGGGAGAGCGCAATTATAATATAAAGGTAAAAGGAAGGTAAGGAATAGATATAGTTTAGCGGTTAGAAGACTGGAAAACACGACAGCCTAAAATCAAGTAACGAATCGGTAATGATGATGTAAAATAAAAGATTAATGTAAAGTCCTGTACAGTTGTCCGAGTATAATTGTAGTCGCAGATAACAAAGATATATCTTTCTATCAATAGGACGCAGTTTACTGTCGAACAACTCACTTAAAAGTCCTGGATATCCAAACACCTACCCAAACAATTTGGATCTTTTTCATTCTGTTCCTATCCCACCTGACATGGTGATGAACATTTACTTTGAAAATTTTGACGTGCAGGATGGAGGCCAATTTTGCAGGTATACGTACTACAAAGCATCTCTCTTTATAGTAGTTTAGTAGCCCATCACGTGTTTTATTAGATATCCGCAAATCTGATTGGTTCCTCTTCTTTTCTTTTTCCTTTCGTCTTCCTTTCCTCTTCCTTTCTTCCCTTCCTTTTTGTGATATGACGAATGCAATTCGAGATAGAGAGAAAAAAAAAGGCACAGTTATTACTTTTTTGCAGATTGGACTATTTAAGTGTTTGGAATGAAAATTACCAGATATTTGGTAAATACTGTGGTCAGGAAACTGGACGGACAGTTACTGTAACTGGAGAATACGCTGTAATCAAATTCCACTCTGACGACAGCGGGCAAACTCGAGGATTCCTGTTATCGTTCAGTGCTTCTTTACCCGGTAAGTTTAGTATGAGCATAGTCTGATACTAAAAGATGAAGACAAATGGCGGCTCCTATTCTTCTTTGTCACGAAACCGCTTAACCCCTAGAGATAAAAACAGAAAATTCATTATCCAACCAACGGTCTCCCATCCGTGAGCTGCTGCAAATTGGGCTCACGCTCCTCTCTGCTAAATAAGATCCAACTTTCTCGAACCTAAACGTATAGGCATGGCTTCAGTTATTTCCGGACGCAAGCAAAGTTAATTAACGACGTATTCGAGCTACCTCATTGATGTCAAATATGGCTTAACAATCTCTAAGGCCTATTCTATGACCATTACTTCGTTAATGCAAAAAAAAAAAACAAAACAAAAAACATTTGAAACGTTTTCACAAAATTTAGTTTCTTTAAATTTTAAAACGATATTTCTATAAAATCGCGAAATAGAAGTCTCGCGGCGAAATTTGTCCCTTCCAATGTCGCAAAATTAAGTTCCCTCGGAAATAAGTAACAATCACGTAATGATATGTGTGCCCTTAAGGAGCAAATATGTTCCTAATTAAGCCTATGAAAGCTATTATATCTGAAACTTGCAATTGCTATTCCCAATAGTTCCACCCAAAGTTATAATACCAGCGGCTGTTGTGCGGACCGTACCAGGCTACAAACTTACGTTACCAGTTACAGGAAGTTCTCCCATATACACAGCAATAATAAGAAACTGTACAGTATTGGTGAATACAACAAACACTGCAAGCATCTTAGTAGACCATGAAGGAAACTACACCTGTGTTGCCAGCAGCAGTTATGGATCTGACTTAAAGAAGTTCTCAGTAATTTTTAATGGTGAGTCTCGCCTAAAATTTTTTCAACAAAAAGCGACTTACGATGTGCAATGAACGAGGCACCTTGACTAAATGTTACATAACTGTAATTTTCTGTTCTCTTTAAAAAGGCAAGGAATGTATTATTCTATATTTATTAAACCGATTATTTTATTGAAAAGAAGACGGAAGAATTGTTGAGATGAGGAACGTAGCTACATGACACTGGCATACACTTTGCCCTAAACTTGTTTAACTTTTTTAGTTATACGGAATCATTAACTCTGTTGTCAAATTTGTTGAACTTTGATGCCCAATTATTTACGTTGTACGAATAATTGTATGTTGAGCCACTCTTAAGGGATTTTAATTTGTAGTTTCGCTGACTTTTAGACTGTGGACCTCAATGCTCCCATAGATGGAACAAATATTTTGGAAATACTCTTACCTGCAAGAACGCGTCTTCAGCAAAAGACATTTTGAATTGCTTTCCAATGATGACTGACGAGATGTAAGATTGGGGAGCCTTCTTTTTTGCTTTTTCTTTTTTGTTTATTATTTATTTATTTTCTTCTTTGTTTCGTTTATTTCCTTACTTGGGTGCTTTTTTTACGTTTTAATAAAAATGAGGTTCTTTGGAATTACAGCAAAATAACAAACATACTAGGTTTTAAGGACTTAGGTGATTAAGAGTTTAGTTAAGGTGGCCCGCGGGTATTTATGAGGCTGACAGTTCCCTTTTTTAGGCGCGTTTTAAGACGGGAAAACGTAAAGCGATTGCTTAGATTTTTAAGAATCTGAACGAATCATGCTAAAATTATATAAAATGATAAGTTTTATAGCGATCAAACGTGATTTGTTTAAGTTATGAGCGATTTTCGGAAGCCTTCGTTTTTAATAAAATGCGATTATTTTTAAAATGCCACGGTGAATTTTTTTGTAATTACCCCAAAACGCTGCCCAACAGTTGAAGTTTACTCACAACAACTTACAGGAAAATCCACTCCGTAGATTTCCTTAACGAGCGACATCTTTATTTTGCGTTTAAAAACTGTTGTGTTATGCGTCTGACTTGACCGTCGCATAAATGTGATACTTATAATAACCCAGTACCAGCCAGTTTTGAGGCTGAAGTCACCTTAATCTTGTGTGTAAAAGTTAAAAAGATCGTGTATATACATCAAATGTTAGCAGTCAATAAAGATGGATGGTTTTCATCCGAATTTTTGAAAATATCAAACAAATGACGTTATTTTAAATTGCGAAAAATTTGTCGATTTGTTTTGCTTTTTTTTTAAAGCTGCAGCTAGAACAGGATATTGCAAAGGTTTGTGCCGAGTTTCAGCGTGTTCCTTTCATACGGTTTGAAGAATTTCGGTCGCAAAGTCAGGTACATTTGCTTTCCAAGTTCTGGTCGCTCGATAGAAAACTGATGTAAAACTGATATTTGTCCTTGCTGATTAACGTATTCCCAAAGAAATCCTAATATTTTGTCGGTATATTGTCTATTTAGTATACAGGAATGAGAAGATTTCCATTGCTACTGTAGCAACCTTGAAAATGCACTGAATTTCATTTCCTGCAATGAACTTTAAATTTGCACTGGTTTATTAAAAATTGGGCTGCTCTCAGAGAATCCGATTCAAATTTCTTTTTCAGTCAAATAATTACATCATGAACATAAAGCATGTGTAATATTTCTCGTTTTGTTATCATGTTTTTTTCGTTTTGACATCTCGTTTTAAAGTACATTTCTTACAGGTACTTGTCTGAAAACGGCATAACATTTCTTCAGGACGGAGTGTTTGCTCACTTAAAAACATTAAAATACCTGTAGGTACTCTCCAAGTATTCAGTCACTTCTTTTCGCGTCTTCCTTTTGGCTATTTCCGTGACTGGAGAAAATTGTGATAATTAACACTTGGAACAAGAGCTTCCGGGGAAAATTAGAAACACAAAACACCTTTTTTCTATCAATGCGCCCTTGCCCTGATGTACCCTACTGCACAAACTTAACCAAGTCATTTGTTGTTGCTTTTCATAATGAATACTTTAAAGATCAGTCCAGGTTTTTATGGCGATTAAACGATTACGATATTTTCGTTAACTTTAATTCCATTTGAGTCCATTTTTCCCTGATAACGCGAAAAGTTAACTTGCAAAATACGTCTCTGTCATTTTTGCGAAGTTAATTACCTAAAAACATTAGTGAGAATAAGGTATGAAAGAATGTCCTGGTCATATTGTTCGTACAAGATTAATGAAGAGACAAAAAAAATGTAATGGAACTTCTATGGCTTGTAGCGTCCTAGCTTGTTCATTTTTAAAAATTGCTCATTTTTTAGTTCTCATTCTAGTTATTATCACCATTTTTAGCTATTGTCACTTGCGAAGTATATTATCATTTTGCAATATAATGAAGTCATTAATTCAAAATCATCTTCTTAGATCCGCCATCTTGAAATTCAACATAATGTGATAATGCTTTTATTGTAAAGAAATGAGAAACTTATTATTAAAATCAAAATTGTTAATTGTAATCTCCAGATTACTAGGTCGAATAGCTTACTGATATATGGCATCCATGGAAAATTCCAATTAAAGTGATCAAATATTGACAATTGAAAATGTTCTTCCAGTATTTAACCCTATTCAGACCGGGGTGGGGGGGGGGGGGAGCTTTTGAGGCCCGCACTGACTTTGAACGCTCACAACTTTTTCAAGATTAAACAAAACGCTGCCAAACTTTGTGATTTTATCTAAACTTTATCTGGAAATAATTTGGTAGGATAGGATGTTGTGACAGGACCATGTTGACAGGCATGTTTTCCCACATTTGAGATTTTCGTGTTTCTATTGACGAAAATTAACTTTGCAATTATTTTTACCTTCTTTATTGTTTTTAAGCACAGTTTTATTCATTTCGATTACTTTACAGTAATTTTGGGTGGTTTTCTGACGTTTTTGAAAAATTTTGAAATCCAAGACGGCGGATCCAAGATGAAATGTCACGTGATTAATTGTCACGTGATGTGACGTCATCATCTCACTTGACATATACCATAAGATAGATGTTTGGGCATACTATACATCCTATAAGTTTCATTTTTATTGCTTAAATATTCTGGAAGTTACATAGGGGAGCCTTCTGAAGCCCCCCCCCCCCCCGGTCCCAGAAGGTCCAAAAAGCCCGGTCAGAATAGGGTTAAGGGGAAATAACGATAGTTTATTGTTAAAAAACTGAATGAGGTTAAAACCAGGGTAACACTTCCCTCCAAGCGAAATAAGGTTACGTGATCGATGATACTTTTCACAGGGATTTGTCTAACAACGCTATTACAAATTTAACGGATGAAGTGTTTAACGGCCTGAGAAATCTAGAGACACTGTAAGTAAGAATGAGCGTTCTAACAACAATGGAGGGGATTAATGTATTAAGTTGATTCAAAGTGTTTCAACCTTTTCTGCGCAACAAAAATCTTAAGGTGCCTCCTTACTGTTATTTGCTATTGAAAAAGACAATGATTTGCATTCAAATTGTAACTCTACTGCGTTTCTAACTAACGGAATGTTTGCCGACCTGATAGGGCTAAGCAACTGTAAGTAAAAACAACCAATTGCCAAGCATAACTGTAAGATGATAATTGTATTGTACTGTTTTTACTTTATGCTTTATACATTCCACTGTTTTTACTTTATAAAATATTGAAAGTAAATTTACAAGAGATTGTTTCTCTTTGCCTTGGAAAGTGAAAGTGGAAACCAGTCCTGTAATGTGTTCTATAAAACCAAACATTATGTCTAGACATAATGTTGTTTATGTCGAGGCATGTTCATTTGATAACCCGTTGGGAGGTTCCGTACCAGGTACAAAGTTGAACCAATAAGATTTAAGGGCGGAGTTAGCTATGTAAAAGCAGAAACAATCGCTTAATTCGTCCTTTTATTCCTCGCCATTGAAGTGTCGAGAGCTCAAGAAAATATTCACTGTTTATATTTGTGCCATAACGTTCTTTTCAGCGATTTGTCTTCAAACGCAATTTCATTTCTCCCTGGCAAAGTGTTTTCCGATTTGACAAATCTACAAGCACTGTAAGTAACAACAAGTAAACTATATGTACAACTTTCGACTAACCTTGATGCTATGATTATAAAAAAGCCAAGGAATATAAATTTGAGGAAAAAAGTGAGAAAGTAAACGATTATTAATTTATCAAAGTATTATTTAACTTTTTGACGAACTGTTTGTATTTTTTTGCAGGTTGTTGTTTAAAAACAATATTTCATTACTACCTGCCGGAGTGTTTACCAACCTGAGAAATATAAAACTATTGTAAGAAAAAGAAACGTATCTAACTTACAGTCACCATTTACTCAATCCCTCTTAACCTCTTAAAAAAAAACTAAAAAACATTTCTGATGCAATATTTAGCCCTGTGAAATTTTTGACGTTACGGTAAAGTTTATCCTCAATGGTCTATAGTTTATTTAATAATAACAAAACATTGTTGGTACGATTGGGTTGAATGTATAATAAATTAATAATAAATAATTTTAATGAATTTATTAATGTTATAGATGTATTAAGTTTTCGGGTTTCTTTCCCTTGATTCCTTGCCATCTCATCTCGTTATATATTTTCTATGTGTTTCATCATTGTGATTATCTTTGTAGTTGTGTGTAGTTATTTATTTGAATACATCAAAGGCATACAAACGAGGAAGGAGGAACGACGGTGTGAATCAGTAATGCATAAAAAATAAACGTTAATTACTCACTCTGCGAAAAAATTAGTTTACTGTTTCATTGATCATCTGTTGTTTTCATAGGCATTTAGCTTTTAACGCTATTACGTATCTCCCTGATGGAGTGTTTGCGAACTTGACAGAAATGGGAACACTGTAAGTTAGAAGACACATACAATTCCAAGAAAAACAACAACAGTATGGCGGCCATGACTTATTTATACAGCTTTACAGACGCATTAGGCAATTATGAAAAGAACGGTTGCTAAGGGCATAGTGAATAGCTTGACAAAGTCATTGTCTAGTTCGCTTGTCTTGGTCTTGACCGTGCACAAAACACAATAGCTATTTGCATTTTGTTTGTTCTTTTGAAGTTTACCGGACATCACAACAACAAACCGTGATAACGGTGTCCAGTCTGGCAAAAGTAGGGCTTGCGAATTATACCAATTAAAAATAACTCCAATGATTCTAAAATGATTTACCATTTTTTGGTTGTTCAATGTCAACCGTGGCCAATTTTTCGCTTGGTATTCCACGCCGCCAAAACATTCTCAGTGATGTGAAACATCAGGTGAGAAATCAGTGGCGTGAAACATCAAACGCAAACACCGCCACTATTCGTATTTCACACGCATGCAGTCATTGATATTTAAATCTTTCTGCGAGAACAAAACTTTGGGTGACGTCTTTCTTAGCAACGGCTTGATTGATATAGACTCGCACCGTTTCCAGGCACTGCTATGTCTCCAAAGAAAAGTGCCGACTTTCTTCCCCCCCCCCTGGTTTACAAGCGTGAAAAGTTTTTACTGCTGATGAAAATTTAGAGTGAAACTTGGTCATATCTTGTAAATTCAGCGAAAGAAAAAAAAAATAGTTGTTTCACAAAATTTTCAGGAAGTTCTCGCATCAAATGTAAAATAATTCAGTGTTTCCTGAGTGACCATTTATCAGACACGGAGCGAGCCTGTTTATCGAGGCTGAATTATAGAGCACATTTCAATGGCTAATTGCCTAGGGAGACATTTTAGCGCGCTGGTTTTCAAGCAAAAGAATGAATTTTTACAATCTTTGAGCTAGATGAATGCCTGTTAATTATAAGCTTGAACTTGTTATGGGCGTATAACTTATCAATTGTCATTGAACTCTACTGTTGCGAGAGCGTCACAGCATCCGCCAAAAATAATAGTATACTTAATTGACCACGCGAGTGGGGCGCTTCAGGGACTATGCAGAAAAACACTATATTAACATAAGATGGTTAAAAATCCCAACTGGCAAAAGGGAAACCAAGTGGATATTTACAAACGTTGGGGCTGTCGAGAACAACAACAGCTAGTGTTCAGAACGGGTTTTGAACCCGCGACCTCCTGATTTCAAATGCAGCGCTCGAACCATTTAGCAACGCTGCCGCCAATATTTGATACTAAAATGTCTGCTTATTGGCTCGCTTCGCATGTTAGTTTTCTATAGCAAATCGTAAGGCATGCAGGAATGGATCATTATAAATTTTGCGGCTATGTGAATTATGACGGGGGAATACAGGGCATAGATTAGACTAACTTCTTTTTTGTCATGAATCAGCATAGCAACAAGGTCTAAAAAAATTCCAAAACAATTACTAAAATAAGCCAAAACTATGCCGTGAAGCAGCAGTTTTTCGTAATAAATTATTATGAAGTTGCCAATGTTTAAAGAAGTTGACGAAAAGTTGCTCTTGATCTAATAAAAGAGTTGGTCGAGAACGTCCCACAAATGCCCATGGCTCATTCTTCTGCACTATTGCCGAGGTGTTATTTTCTAAAATGTTGCTTTTCTGTAGCATATTTTGCGAGTAAATCAGAAAGGTTTTCAGACTTGGAATCGAAACCCTTGCAGTTAACATTCGCCATTTTGCCTTTGGATTTGTTTGCTAGTCACAACATAATGAAATCAAGGATCAAATATACGAATTACCAAATATTGTTGTTTCCTGTATCACATTTTAATAAAGGATTTAAACTGAAATATGGCTACTGTTGGTAGTCATAAAAAGCTGAAGCCAAACTCATGTCAGATAACTTAAAACTCATTAACAACTTCTCACAGATTTTTGATTTCAAACGCCATTACAACTCTTCCTAACGGAGTTTTTGCCAATCTGAGAAATCTGAGATTACTGTAAGTGATGAAAGGAAATCTAACTTACTTCAAGATAATATAGCATTATAGCTCGAGAAATGCATTTAAAAGGAGAAATCAAACGATGGCATAGCTCTATCTTGAATATAGAAACTGACTGTAGTGACTTAATCTACAAAAGAGCCATTTAACTCTCTAATGGTGCTTTTTATAGGCATTTGTCTGCAAACGCTATCACTTTTCTACCTGAAGGAGTGTTTTCGAACCTCACAAATTTGAACGCGCTGTAAGTAAAGAGTGTCCTGTGCTAATAATTGAAAGCTTAACTAAGCTGATTATCATAAGTATCAGGGGGCTATTTGACTTTTTTGTGGCGTGATAGTGAAAACCAGCCAGTAATTAAAGCCACAAACAGACAAGCACGATTTGACAGTGGTTTGTTCCATGAAAACTAAATCCCAGTCTCTGTTTTCCTCATTATTAGGTGATACATTTTCATAGTAATTTGAATTTATTTTCGCAGATATTTGTCCGCAAACGGTATTAAATCTTTACCTGACGAAGTATTTAAAGACCTTGTTTATCTACAACTACTGTGAGTGGAAAGAACCATACCTATGATATTGAAAGTAAAATGTATTTTATTGTTTAAACAAAGTGTTTTTCGTTCTGTTGCAATACAATATTTAAAAGAAAAACAAATGGAATGTAGTTATCAAGAAAGAAAATGGGCCAAGTTTTAATTTATTCTACGAACGCTTTATTTTACTCTTTCATCTGTTTGATGATATTTTTTTCAGCGACTTGTCTTCAAACGACATTTCATTTCTATCTGACAGAGTGTTTGCACGCCTGACAAATTTGGAAGACCTGTAAGTAAAGACGAAAAACGAGTGTTCCTGGTGACACAAACCGTAAAGCAAACAGAGTTTACTAGTGGCACTCAAAATTTGCTGTAAAGGCGAGGTTTACATAGCTAACAATCCCCTTCTGTCACACGGGTTTACAGTAGGCGCAACACATTGACAAATCAAATCTGGATTGTTCCCCTAACAGCGCGCGCCCTCATTGGCTGTTTCCCGCCAAAAGTCTCTGAGCAGTCACATGACATCTAACAATAGAACTGTTTCCCGCCAAAGGTCTCTGAGTTAGCAAAATTGCAAAATCGATGAAGTCAGAGGGTGTAACAGAGCACTACTGCCCGCGAATGTTGACAAACGACCGCCGTTTTTTTAAGTCTTCGTTGTGCTATATAACAAATTACTCAATGACCGGTCCCTCGGGAAACCAGTTAATTCTATTTCCATCGAATCTCAAAGTTTCTCCTTTATGCCTGACTGAAGTCTACGAGAAAATTTGAGAAGAGATTTACGTCTTTCTAGAAAATTCCAGCGAAACGATTCAAATCTTTCAAAACAATAAAAACGGAGTGCTAAAATAGTACATTAAATGTCACGAATTAACAAGTAAATATAATTAGAAAGAAATTCATTTTAATACCGTCTCAATCCGCATTGGCCATTAACACTTTTTGGTTTGTTGGTGATACATTATTGAATTCTGGCGTGGGCTCGCAAGTAACGCGTGTCGCAAGAACACAACCTCTTTTTTTAAGTACTGTCCGCCCCAGTCCTTTTCTTCAAACGGCCTTATTGCTGTATTTTACCGTTCGAAGTCAACATGACGTGTTTTTTTTTTTTCAAGCAGCTTGATTTATCTACAATACTGTATGTTATTGGTTTACTATGGAAACTATCGATTAATACTTTTCACAGGTATCTGTATAACAACGCCATCTCAAATTTGACTAATGGAGTGTTAGCGAACCTAAAAAATCTGAGAGAACTGTGAGTCAAATAAGGATACCGAGAATAGAGATAGGGCACATGCGTTTTATTGTATTTTATCCAAGCAAGAAATAGAATGGTTACAAGAGTGACAAGTCCTGACTTAAAACATTAAGCTAATGTAGTTAACAGATGAGATTGGTTGATCGTTTGGCCGATCTTAACATTAAGTCAACTATTTAAACCGTATAACCTTACCACCTTAGGGCCAGGTGATACTTTTCACAGGTGTTTGTTTTTCAATGCTGTGGCTGGTTTTCACTGGCACGCCGAGAAAACGTAAAATCAAAACCATTAAATAAGTCAAAAATTTCAAATTTTATAGAAGATTAATACATAATGTTTGTGTCCGAGTCTCAGGTATCCGTGGTATTCTGAACTTGAGATATACATCAAAATGTTCCACACGAATTTATAGAGCTCAGTTTTAAACAATATAGTTGTGTCCCGCGGAGGGGCACAAATGTGGCGGCCTGAAATGAATTAAAACATCTGGAATTTTCCTTTGATATTAAAGCAATCACTCAACCCTAATGAACTAGTTAACAACTGTTCAGAACTAAAGGGTAATAAGTATCGATGAATATTTTTGACAGGTATTTGTCTTCCAACGCCATCGCATTTTTATCTGGTGAAGTGTTTGCTAGCCTGAGAAATCTGGTATATCTGTAAGTAAATATGAGCCACAAATGCCTGTAGGGAATGTTGCATTCGAGAAGTGCAGTGTAGTGTGTTTTATTAATTTTATCGCATACAAGATAAGTAAAGGTGTCATGAACAATGAAATGAAAAACTCTATCATAAAAATTGTTAATTACCAGAATTTCCTCATTTCAGTCCTAAGGTTAGTCGAGTGGGCTAAATCGCGAGCGCGCAAGAGGTGATTTTCGCGCACGCTCGTGTGCTCGCCCACTCGAGTATCCCTGTTTTTGCAATAACTGAGTGAATTCTCGCGCGCTGATTGGCTGATGTTTATCATCAATAAGAGTAAAGACACATAAATTTGAATTTATGCAAAGCATCGGCATGATAAGTGTGCAGTCAAACTGTCAGTTTTTTAGCCAATGAAATCATATCCTATTAAATGTGGCCGGGAGCAAACGAGAAGGCGAGAAAAGTTATTGACAATAGTTGCGCCCTGATTACGTCAGTTTGAATAAAATTTAGAAATTTTAAAGTTTACTTGTGTTTGCTCTTCATTTGCATTTTATGCGTCTGTCCTCTTATTGATGATAAATTGCGCATTAACGTTGTCAAAGTTCGTTGTGGATCCACCCGCCACCAGCTCTTGAATCCACAACACTTCGACAATGTTATGACCCAATTTATCATCAAAAAGAGGTCAGACGTATAAAAAACTGACATCAATATTAATTTTTTAAATGCGCCCAGTGAAAAATAGGTATTACTTTTCACAGGGTCTTGTCTTTCAATGCTATCAAATACCCACCTGATGGAGTGTTTGCGAACTTGACAAAACTAAGAGCGCTGTAAGTAAAAAGACGCATACTAAACATTCTGTAAGATCATTCAATACCTTTTTTTTAAGGGCCAGATAGTTGAAAGACCTTTCTTGTTCTTCACATTACGATTATTTTATCGTCGAAAAGTAATCGTATTGGGTAATATCTTTTCACAGAGTATTGCCTTACAACGCTATCACATTTCTACCTGACGGAATGTTCTTGAACAAAGAAAACATGTACAGAGTGTAAGTTAAAAGAAATATCTGTATCCGGACGGAGTTTATCCTGAAAGCAACGTTTTAAAATCAAAAACCAAATACCTTATGACCCAATGACTCAAGCTACTTGGAATAAAGTTCACAATTACTTCGAAAAGGAGTAGAGCCCGTGACCTTAAAATCCGCTAGACCTTGGTTCTGCCACATAGTCAGATGAGACTAATAGGAAGTAGTGTTTCAAAGTTTAATTTGCAAAAGTTTTAGATTACTTTTTGAAATTGTGAAGTAATCTTTTCACAGAGTCTTGTCCTACAACTCTCTCACCTCTTTACCTGACAAGGCGTTTGCCAATCTGAGAAATGTGGAAAACCTGTTAGTAAAAAAAGGGAAAACTAACATTTATGTTAAGGTGGCTCTTTATAGTGTCAGCAATATACACACGTATATTTGGATGAAGAACTAAAGACGTGCTCTTTGTTTTACTATAGGGCTTTTGTTCCAAGCATCATGCTTGGAACAAAAGCCGTATAAGCCCTATAAAGATAACCGATAATCATTTTCCGTATTCGTCACCGGTTAGCAGCCATTTCTTTGAGCTGCCTCAAGCGAAAAACCTTCAAACTTGGCCGTTCTGTAAAAACTATACCAAAAAAATATATTAAAAAAGAACATTCTATTTGGTAGTTTTGTCGAAATAATAAAAATTATTATCCACAATAGTTAAAAAAAGAAATCCTTAGATCGATTTTTTTTAAAAAACGTAATATCGAACTAAAGCATCGGAAGAAATGGTAAAGAAACGATGAGAAACCACCATAGGTGTATTTGAGTAGTCCGTTGAAGACAAGGAAGACGAATAACATTCGAGAAACAACAAAAAAGAAACATAAACAGCAGCAACAAAAAAGATTGCATAGCTGTGTTAAAAAAGGCATTCTAGCTAATAATTAAGTGTTATAAAATGTTACAGTCAAATGCAAAATCCATGAGATGTTCCTCTTGAGACAACAATATATTCGAGCTATTCCCCTCCCCAATGCAAAAGTTGAGTTCATATTGGCAAAAGAGTACTACTGACTACGGGCATAGGAGGTGATAAGATATATTTGCAAGAGCTTCCAAGTTGGGTAAAGGAGGGCTGCCTCAAGTCTCCAAGCCTTTATTGCTTGTATCTAATGGTGTAGTTTACCACTTTAACTTACAGGTATTTATCTTCCAACGCTATTACAAATTTAACTGATGGTGTGTTTGCTAACCTTAAAAACCTGGGAATACTGTGAGTTAATTCAACTGGTTTTGGTGGTAATTATTTATTCTATTGTATTCATTAAATGAAAAAATAGAGCTACAAACGGTTTTGTAAGATATGAGTCAATTTTGTTGTTTAATATACAAACATATTAATTCGTTTAACCTATGATAGGAACTTATTTCACAGGGATTTGTCTTTCAATGCAATCACATTTTTACCTGCTGGCGTGTTTGCTTATCAGGAAAGACTAGATTTCCTGTAAGTGATATTGAAGGGCTGCAGAGCGGAGTTCCATAACCATAGAAATAATGCAATCGAGCATAGAAAGAGGAGAACCATGCATTTTACTTTTCATGGTCATCAAGCCTAGCGGTATGGCTCATTGTCGCGTACGTAAATATGTTCGTCGCGCAACATGGTGGCCATACTTCAGTTATAGATATACTGGAAAACAAAAGGCTAACGCTGATATTGGACATCCATGTTATGGTCAATTGACAGCTTTCATAGCAAGGTGACGATGTCACACATGATGTTTTCTCATCAATTTGTTCTTCGCTTGGTTTTTCAACCCTATAATAATACCAAAAGTGAGGCAAGAAATTTTGGTGCACTGTAAAGGCACAAAACTGATGCTAATGGCAGAAGAAAAAGGGGGAAAAATGTCGTTGACCAATTTTATGTAAATTAGGGGACCTTTTCAAATTTTCACCTGTCTGTCGCAAAGCGGGCTCGAACGCACTCCGCTAATCTATGATTATTACAAGTTGTTTACTATTAGATTAAACTGCGATAATTGCCATGTCTCAGGGTGAAATGCAAACTTTATTCCCGGAGAAATAAAAAAAAAAACTTTTAGCATAAATTAACTTGGTAGTCAATAAACGAAAAACCCTTAGACGCGTGACCTAAGACTTAATTATTTCACTTGTTAAGTAATAAGTGCTTTTTTTCTTTTTACAGAGATTTGTCTTCGAACCGAATTGTACTTTTACCAGATGGTGTGTTTTCTAACCTGAAAATGATAAAATATCTGTAAGTGTGATACAGTAAAATCCCCCCTATGAGAACCTAGATTTTTCCAACTTAGCCTAAAAAGGTTCAAATGGTATTGAGTGGGATTTTAGGCTACTTATGTTTTTAAATAGGCTCTTAATTTGATAGGGGCACTAGCGATCAGCACAGATAACAACTACAGGGCATATGTGATATGGAATATATTACTATATTAAGTGATTATCAAGAATACAGTTTAGATGACACCCATACAGTACATTTATCTTTTCAAAGTACTAGCATGCATGTCTGGACTAATTTTTTTTCTGTTTTTTTTTTTTTTTTCATCTGTGCCTTCATTTTTGTAATGTGCCTTGGCTTAATAAGTTTGTATGTTAAAATGGAAATTTTAGCTAAACAGGTCCTTAAATTTTGGTTCTTGTACGTTGGTTTTTACTGTGGTCTCCTTTATTCAATCGGTTTTATCCAAATATGGAATTTAAAAAAAATCAAATCAAAACAAAATAAAGATGATAAGGCACGTTGTTTAACAACCGTTATAAGTTAAGACATAATAAAAAGGAGTCAAAGAGAATAACAAATAAAGCCTAAAATGCTTGACAATGTCTGCCATAGTTGTACTGCAACAAAAAAAGTTGTCGAAGAGAGATTTGTGAGCAAATGATGAGAATTTTAACATCTATATGTCGGCCAAATTTGTTTTTCCAGCTTACGGTAGATTAAACCCGCGGTTTCAATCTGACGATAATAGTCCTGCATTGACAGAAAACAATTTGAAAGAATTAAAAAGAAATGGGATTACAAGAGTGTTATCTTAAAAAACCAATACCATTCCATTTTAAGTAACCATTTTAAGAAAATCTTTTTTTGCTTAGATTTCTCAACGCCAACCTATTAGAGATTATTCCATTTCAAGCATTCTATAACATGTATATGATAAATATAATGTGAGTACATATATAGCAATTGGATTATTATGTAATTGCTTTTGTCTAAATATTATATTTAGAAATTAGAATACTCTTATTGTTTTTGTAGAATTCTCATTAAAGTACGTCCAATTGAACTGTTTCCAACTTTTTTGCATGTAAAGAAAAACTGATCTTCGCATATTCCAAACTCTTGAGATGGATGGCGAGTTTTGCCGTCCAGCAACATTTTACCATACAAATCTTCTAAATTTTTCAAACGTGTACGCTACTATAAAAAACGCTTAAACATCAGGTTTTAGGTGAAATTTACTTTTGGTTGTAATCAAGGCACTTCTTTGAGCACGGGCAGCTCAAACCCTTGTATCGAGTGGTCGGTAGATAACGGGTGTTGCGTAAGATTGCGTAAGACTGCTGGTCGACGTTGAGAAACCAGTTTATAAGGCTTTCTATGGAAATTGTTATCACTAGGTCGATTTTGCCGAGTGTCAGCTTAACATTCAGTAAATACACGAAATAAACGTACTTTTGCCATGAAAAGCGGTTAAATCATTTAGCGGTTAGGTTTTGGTAATGCGAGCGTGCAGTTAAAGGATTGATTTGAGTGCGTACATTCAGCCAGTTTCTGGTTAGGAAGGAACACCCTTCAGTTTTCAAAAATCTGAAGGTAAATCGCGACGTACCTGTCGCGCTGTCGACTGGGAAAGGAAAAAAGTGTTGTGTTTAAAACATACGTGACGTGATGGGAATTGCGAACTATGAAACAACACAAAGGCACGTGGACTTGTTCTATTCACATGCATCTATGGGTTGGGTGGTGGGGTGAGATCATACACATGGACGGATAGCGGCTGCCAGAAGGCGCCTGATATGCTGATGTCCGGTCTCATCACATAGTTCTAATTGTCAAGCGCATTGAGCTTTGCAAATGCGCTATACAAGAACCAATACCATTACCATTACTAATTTGCCTGCTTACCACCGTCATTCCGCGATGGATAGCAAAAACGACTGCATAAACAATGTCTTGTGTATCTTTACAGGGCATATGCTCACAAGGCCTTACGAAAATCTAGTTTCAACGCGTGTTTTGCCTTGTACAGAGTGGATTTGCTGCAGGTTGACATTGTAATTCGCTTTTCCGATTACTGCGGATTCCGGGATGGAGATGAAAATTTAATGAGACAGAGCAGGCTCAGCCGCGGCTCGTTTCCCTCGCCACTCGTGCGTGTAACACAAGAAACTTGTTCGCAGGCTACTGAGATCGAGTGGCGATACATTGTCCTAAAATTGGTGTTATTTCCTTTCTCAAGTAAAGGTAGCTAATTCGCCTTCTCCCATAATTGTCAAGCTTTGGAAAATCTCACTCAATACCGATTTTCACGTCAAATCCAGTACTACTATCTTCTAACTACTTTTTTACTCTCTAACTTTCTCACTACTTTTCTACTTTCTCCTCAAAAACCAACACTACCAAGTTCCTATTTGAGCAGTCTGAAATCCTAGAGCCACAGGTTTGTCAGTCGACTGTTACATGCAACCTCCGTAAAACAAAGTGGATGTATTTATTTTATTTTTTGAAATGGACAAGAGAGTTTTCAAACTGGGATTAGAGCCTTCGTTTTCTATAAGCGATAATCAACTCGAATGCGCCTTGTTGATTATTCGCTCATAAAAAAACTTGGGCTCTTGGTCTAATTGTTAATTAAAAACAATGTTTTATACCGTTTCGTTCCCAGAATGCTCTCGGATAATCCTATAAAAGTAATCGAACCGGAGGCATTTAGACTTAACAGTCTGGACTTATCAATGTAAGTTATTATTGACCTATTGTTGGCGACTGTGATAAACCACCTTAACTTTGCTTGTCCTTACGCATTCACCCAGGGGTGAAATCAAAATGCCTCTAGCCTGTTCCAGGCGTTTCATTAGTTGGGAGCAGCGCGAAGGACGGTGAGTGGAAAAAATGGCGAGGGGACTATGGCGAGGAAGCGCACACCCTATTTTTTTACTCCCCGTTTTTCTCGCAGCTTCCCAACTAACTGAACGCCTGAAACAGGCCGTTCAAACACCGGAAATAAGACAATTGTGAAGCACAGCTTGTGCTTATGCTACTTTATTACTAGTAAAGACGCATTAACTTGTAGAAAGTTTTCATTTTCTTACAGGGTGCAAGTAGGACACAATCGTTACAAATGAAAATGCACGGTGCAAAACTAAGCAGTGACCGAAAAGTGTCCGTAAAGCGAAGTTAACTTTGTTTAAAAGAGTTTCACTTGGTCACAGAAAAGTGTCCGTTGTCGTATATTAACGGGTGTCCGTATTAAGCGGGTTAATGTAAGAGAAAATATATGAGCTTTTTGTCGGAACAAACAAAACTGTCCGTAATAAGGGAGTGTCCGTATTACGTGGATGCCCGCAAAGCGGGGTTCCACTGTATGTTCATCGTAAGCACACCTGAGAGTTGGCTTCGGTAGTACCTCGAGTCTTCGCTCCATTCTACGGAAACTTGGCGAAACGAGCGACTCTCGAGAGTTCCGTTATTTTATCCAAATCGCCATTCCACTTGTTATTTAAGCACATTTAAAGCGGTTTTACTTAACCCGTGAAATACTGAGGCAGTTGGATAATAAACGCTACTAATTCGTATTAGTTCATATTATTCCGCTATAGTAAGTAATTCGTTTGTTTTTTATTCTTTGTCTTTTTGTGTACCACGCAGTAATACTAGTAATTAGTAAGCACTATAACACACTAACAAACATTTTTTCCCTTAGCTAGATTATAGTACTGGCCCTGAAGAAGACTAGCTCTGAAATATTGGCCAATAAATTTTGCCCTACTGCCGTTGTTCCAGCCTTGCTATCAATCTGGTTTTATTAACACATAGAGTGACGTTTGGTACGACCATTTCTTAAACAAGAGGTCCGGCAACATACAAGCCAAGTGATTATATTCTTCGTCGTGTAGTCCCCCACGGTATCCAAACTGTTTCTTGTTCCTGTTTTTTGTTTCACGGGCGGAGTAGTATTACTGAATCATTTAGACATATTGAGAACTCTTGCTTTTTTCTGGGTGTTAATCGCTTTTGTCTTTTTATATTTTATTTTCTTGTTTCAGATATTTACTAAGGACGAAACTGAAGGCATTCACATTTGGCTCTTTTAGTACAACCTCATGGTGGCCTGTTCGAGATTTTCAACTGTAGCGTATCATTAACATGAATAATGAATCAAAATATTGAATTAAAAATGAAAATGGATCAGTGTCATTTTTTTCTCGCATAGTCTGTTGTAAAAGTTGATAATGCTTTACCTTTTATTGCAGGGTTTTTTGGAATAGAGTGCCAGGGACAATGAAATATTCCTTTAGACGGGAGACATGCACAATATATCTGTCTGTATTGCACATTTTTTTTACTTGTGTCGTAAGTAATTAATCGGGCGCGGCCATGAGAAGGGCATTGACAGGCCTACACAGACTCCCCTATTGTGGTTTTACGTTAGCGACGCACCAGCCTTTAAAGTTTTGCTCTGACGAGTATGTCTTTGAGTGATTTACCTCTTTTGTATGATATAATCGGAGGCGTTTTGTAAATCGTTTTCAGCAGTGGCTGATTTTGGATGAGACTCCAATGTTGCATCAGTATTTGTTTTATTTGTTTTATGCGGCGATTCCAAATGGATGCTACTAAAAGTGGTAACGGGGAACCGGGAACCAGGAACGACCGGGAACCGGGAACCGGAGTCTGGGAGCGAGTGTACAGCGGTAATCCGTAAAAGAATTCAAAATGGCGGACGAAAACACGGAAAAGGGTCTGGGAACTAGTGTTCGAACTCGATCGTCGGAGCAAACAGCATATGATTTCAAGTCGACTTTTCGTGTGTTTTATGAAGGTGCTGTTTAGGCGGAATTTTGAGACGAGTTGCAAGGTAGGTGAATGATCATTAATATTTTCTTATATTCAAAGATTTTTCCTGGAGTTGTAATTATTTTCCCCGATTGTTACATCCATAAACGTGTTCAAAATTTTGGTAGACATTTTTAGAAGTTCGATGATCATGACACGGCAGTACTATGCGTAACAAACCAACTGTTCCACGAACAACCAAAATTTCTTTATAGATGGTCGGTTCTTTTCTTTTCTTTTCTTGGGCTAAGTTCTGTTCATGTGATACATCTTGGCGCACTGTGTATAATTTGTGCCGAGAAATGCCGAAGGCGAAAATGATCGAATCTGGATCTCTGAAGAAGACCGCAGAAGGCGATCGAAAATTTAGAGTATCCTTTTACATTTTTAGATCTGTTTAAACCATTTTTATATTTTAAGCTATGACCACAGATCGCTCCAGCAGTTTTATTTACAAGGAAATCAGGAACACCTACGACGTAGATTCGTTATTTCTCGAGAGGCGATTAGAACAGAATTCGCTAAGACAAGTTCACTACAAATCGCACCTCCGTTATTTACATCTATACAAGGAAGAAAACTTTCTACCACAGTTTCTTCTCTCAAGACCACCTACCGACAATCCCAAAGCCTGGGAAGTTGCACGAAAGACCGGTTGGAAATACCTACGTATCCTTATTGGCGAAAGTCATCACAAACTTCAATTCCTCGGTGAAGATTGGCAAAGAATCAAACAAGACATCGAGTCCACCATCGAGACCTCCCACTACGAGGCATTGCATCAAGCCATCGAACAACGCTGTGAACGCGTCAGAGTAGAAATTGAACGGAGGCATGAGCGAAAGCTTAAGAAACTGCCAGCTTCCACGGATGAAGAAGAGCTAAAAAGGAAATGGGTAGTAAATATTTCTAGCAGAAGATTGCAGAGCAACGAAACATCACTTTTGAGGGAAGGGTTAAATTATGCCATCACACCACGCACCGTACCCACGAAAGAAATACTCGCTTCTGTTGAAGCCGCAATATACCACTTCCCTCGAGAAAAACAAGACGCCACTAGAGCGGAGCTTTACGGAGTTCTGAAGCAGGCTAAACCACCAAAACAACAAAACCTCACAAGCGAAGAACAGAGAGCACTTAAAGACCTAAAGAGTGACGAAAACACCGTGATCATCAGAGCGGACAAAGGGAACTGTACAGTTGTCATGAACAAAACTGACTATAATAACCAGGTCCAGGAGATGTTGCAAGATCAGAACGTCTATATGCCAATCACCGACAAAAGGCGCAATCCGACTTCGAAAACGGAGCTTGAGCTACAGAGAAAATTCTCGGACCTCAAGAAACTCGGGAACCTCAGTGAAACAGAGTACTGGAAACTGCGCCCCTCTGATTCCACACCAGCGTCGTTTTACGGTTTGCCTAAGATCCACAAAGTGGAACTTAAACAAATGGACGATCATTTCACTCTCTCGGAAAACACAGAAACGCGAATACCACTGAGGCCCATAAACAGCTGTATTGGCGCGCCGACCTACGAACTATCAAAGTATCTGGCCTCCCTTCTGAAGCACCTCGTGAATGAAACCGAATATTCTGCCAAGGACGCTAAACAGTTTACAGAGTTTGTAAGTGACCAGGAAGTGGCTGATGACGAGCTGATCGTATCGTTTGACGTGGTTTCACTATTCACCTCCATACCAATCGACATGGCTATAGATATCGTTCAGCGAAAACTCGAGGGATCTGACGATTGGAGAAGTCACACACAGCTAACTAAAGGCCAGGTCCTGGATCTACTCTCCTTTTTGCTGCACAACAGTTATTTTGTATTCGAGGGAACCCAATACCACCAGGTATCGGGATGTGCCATGGGATCGCCAGTCAGTGCGGTGATCGCAGAGCTTGTAATGCAAGAAGTTGAAGAGAAAGCGTTAGAAACTTCGCCCGTTCAACCAAAGTGGTGGCGCCGCTATGTCGATGATTCGAATGCGTGCATTAAGAGGGACGGTGTTGAAGCTTTTCACAGCCACTTAAACTCGATAAACGCCAACATTCAGTTTACAGTGGAAATGCCTACAACAACTATGGGCAAGAACAGCATAGCCTTCCTGGACACCAACAACACCGTTAATGAGGATGGTAGGATCGAGGTGGGTGTATACCGCAAGACCACACATACGAGCAAGTATTTAGACTTCCATTCACACAGCCCAGCGCAAAGCAAGAGAGCTGTCGTTAAGACTCTAATGGACCGAGCTAAGTGCATTCCATCAACAACCGCGCAAAGACAAAACAAGAAACAACGCGTTATTAATGACTTAAAAGCTAACGGCTATCCCGAGAGCTTCATCAAGTCAGCTGGCGAATCAAACAAAACAAACACGCAACCAAGAACCCAGGAGAATCCGAAGGCATACACGTCCATCCCGTATGTAAAAGGAGTGTCGGAGCGCTTTCGACGGATTTTGAACCGCGAAAACATCAAGACAGCGTTTAAACCAGTACGAACGTTAGGAAATATCTTCAAAAAGCCCAAGGACCGACCGAATAAAGAGCGGTTGAAAGGAATTGTATACAAAGTGACTTGCAGGACATGCGCATTTGCATCCGTTGGGGAAAGCAAAAGAAGCTGGAAATCGCGAGGAGCCGAACACAAGCCCGGAACAAACGGAAATATCAACTCCGCGATTAAACAACATGCAGAAATCGGCCACGACATACATCCAAGTTACGCCGAAATTCTTGAAACAGGTGTAAGCAGCAAGCACAAAAGACTGTTTCTGGAGTCTTTACATTCTTTCCTCGACAAAAACACTATAAACGAAAGAGCGCCCTTCCCAAGGGTTTACGCATCGCTAGTTGCTCCCCAGGGGGGCAACGAACAATAACGTCAATGCAACTTATTAGAATTCTGCGAACCTTGCAAAATCCATCATTCTCTGAAGAAGACCGCAGAAGGCGACCGAAAATTTAGAGTATCGTTTTACATTTTTAGATCTGTTTAAACCATTTTTATATTTTAACAATAAAGATAATAGAGAACTTCTGTCATTCACACTGACAAGGTTGTAAACCTCATGTCAGCAGGACATGCAACTGTGTATAAGAAATTCTTTAGACAGTTTGGCAATGGGAGAATTTGTGTTTTTTTATTTATACTATGGAAAGTGCAATTGTGAACCACATTGAATCTTAAGGAATGCTTAACACAAAGTTCAAGCACAATTCCTCACTTGGAAATCACCAATTTGCTTGTTGAAATACTTTTACAATGTCAATGTTTACCTTGTGGCCAGTAATGGTAAAGACAAAACTTCAAATGAGGCCATGCAATAATTTCTGAAAATTTCCAACACCCCTCCCAGCTCAGGCTTGATGGGCCACTGGGCTCAAACACAGACTTAACCAACAGCTGTGATGCTGTAACCCCTATTGCAATCACGATAAACAATGATCATGTACTTCTCACAACAGACTTCTCACGACAGATAGTATATTGGACATTGCATGCCAATTTGTTCCATTTATGAAACGAAAATAACTATTTGGTGATGGCTGTTCACCAGTTTATTGTATGCTGCTATATTTCAGCACACTGATCATAGCCGAATTTCATTTTTGCAGGTCTGGCAGTTGGCTAAAGGACAACAAATAGATACAAGTGTTTATCTACTGTAAAATGAAAATAAATTTGAAATTCTTTTTTTCTCATTCTGTCTGCTGATCATTTTGTGTTTTGTACAAGTGACTGGGGATGTTCTTTCCAGCCCACACCTTTTGACAGCCTCGTTCAAAGCTCAGTGTGTTGCATTACAGTATATTTCTGTGTCATAATTTGTTTTGGCGAGTCTGTAAATGAATTCAAAACACTATGTGTATTGTAAAAATAACCAGTAGGACAACACAACACATCATTGGTTGGCAGTTTGTTATTTATGGCGCGCATCAAGTTTTATTTCTTTCACTGTGATATGAATTTCGAATGAATGCATGCAGTTGGGGAAAGACATATACAGAAAATCAATATTCACAACATTGCAAAGTTATCTTTATTTCAATGTCCATCCAAACACTCAGTGGATGTTGCAAAAGGTAAATCACTACAATTATACACCCCTGGAGAACCATACTTTATAATTTGCAGTACAGCTGTAATAGCACATGTTAAATTTAAATTTTTCTTTTTATGCAATTCCATGTGTACGACGAAAAAGTGATTTTCAGGGACAATGATGTACACTGTATTATACCGAATAGCATTTTGGAAATGCTACAAATATTCAGTGTGGCCTACAAAAATTGTTTGGTCCAAAAGCAAAACAAAACTCACCATTCATATTACTAGCTAACAACCTACAAATGCCAGAAAAAACTGTTTTTAATTCAAGAGATAGATGTACTTGGGAACTTCGTTAACGAGAGTTGGACAATGCATAAATATGACTCAACAATTTACGAACGTGTGATCGATCGGATAACAAACCAAGCCAATATATATCTGCTAATGTTACGCAACGCATAGGTTCCATCCTGTCAAATGAAACCAAACCCGCAACTGCAGTGAAAAATACAGCATATTATGACTTACCCTACTATTCGACTGCATTTCAATAAAACAATTTGATTTTCGAAATGTGCTATTTCGATCGAAGCTCTTGATCAGCGTGCAAGCTCCTTGCTCCCACAGCCTTCCTTTGCGTTGTGTTGTGTGTAAATGCAGATTCGAATACTAGCCTTGCTTGAAAGATTCCTTCTAGAAAGAAACAAACATTCGTATTCTTCTAATACACGTCCACAAGTTCGCATTACAACTCGAAAACCATCGCTCTGTCTGTGTCCACCATTTTGAAATTGATTTGTTTTCATACACGATCGGTGAACCAAAAAGCGGCTTCCCATTTGTTGAAAGGACAGCTGGCCCTGTCCTAAGATATTGGGATAATCTGGACTGGTAACACTAAGCATTTACCTTCATCAGTAAGCTACATTTTACTCCGTATCTTTGTTATCGTCCGCCATTTTGAATTCTTATACGGATTACCGCTGTACACTCGTCCCCAGACTCCGGTTCCCGGTTCCCGGTCGTTCCTGGTTCCCGGTTCCTGGTTCCCGGTTCTCCTTTACCACTTTTAGTAGCATCCATTCCAAATCGCGCGTGTAAACTAGCGGCGAGTTCATGGCGATTTCGTGGCGATTTGTCGTCACAAAATCGCCGCTATTTCGAACTTGCTCGAATTTAGACGCGATGTACGCGATCTACTTTAGACGCGATCTACTTTGACGTAGCCCCAAAAGGTGTTTTATCGCAAACATGGCGGACGTTCCTTGTATCACACCTTCAAAAAAGAGAGAAAGCTCCAAAGAAAGCAAGGAAACTGATTTTAGTTAAACAAGCTCTTTATCATGTATTTCTGCATTTGAAGGGATTTATTTGCTTACGAATAAAGAATGTTTTTGGATTTTCCTGCAGGTTTCTTTCACCAACTTAATCTTGTTTTGAAATTCAATAATTATTAAACAAAGATAACATATAGTACCCAATGGCAAAAGCTGAGAGGTATCAAATGTTTTAAAATTACATCAATAGACAAAAGAACTCAAAAGAAATCGCCATAAAATCGCCATAAATTCGCTGCTAGCTTACACGCGCGATTTGGAATCGCCGAGTAAATCGCCGCAAAAATCACTTGTGTAAACGAGCCTTTACAAGACGATTGACGACGAAGGCAGCAATTTTTAAAACGTTAAACATGAATAATTAATTACTTAACTACTGCATTTTAAATGCCGGTGGTTATTCTTGCGATGAACGGGCATCCCATCCAGGAAGGAGTAGAAATAGTCTAAACCAGGATAAGCTCCAGGTGCATTTGGCCCCGACACAAACTTTAGCTTTTATTTTTTTAGGAATCCGACCGATAGACCTGCAGAAGCTGTCAGAGTTAGTAAGACTATGGGAATAGAATGGCGTGAATTTTACATTTCCGCTCTATTGGCCACGGGATTTCTTCAAGTGCCTAGCAGTCATCCGAGTTTTGACGAATTTCTACCATGTCCTCATGGAACATTTTCAAACTCTACCTCAAAAGGAAAACAAGGATGCATAGAATGCCCTCCAGGTACAGGCTTCCTTCCTAGCAAGATATTTCCTGATGTGTTTGAGTTAAAGAAGCCCACGCCCATCATTCCACGGAGTTACTCCCTTATTTCTCTATCCTCCGCAGAGGCTCCTTTAGTGGGGGAAGGCGAAAAATCACGGGGGAGGGAGACGAAAATTCGAAAATGAAAAATAGGGAGAGCGCGGGGGACGACGGGAAGGGCGAAGCCGCGGAGGCCTCCCTTCCCAGCGTCCCCCGCGTGCTTTTGTTTCGATTCTCTCCAGGCTCTGCGCACTTACTTTTCATCTCTCCCCATTTTCCAGCCCGAACGGAACACGAAAGAGGCCTCTGCGGAGGAGAGAGCCCTTATTTAACATGCATGGATATGTTAAAAGACAAAAGGTTTGGTGTTCCAGCCAATTTGGTCTAAAATACGGTAGCGATTTTGACGATTTTGGTCTGAAACAGGATCATGTTTTGAACACTTTGGTTCAAACATTTCGTTGCCGATACTGATTCCTATCCTATATTACCCCTGGACGTACAAAAGATCACTTTGATCGTTTGTAATTAATAAATGATTGCAACTTAAAAAATATCAATTTTTCAATTTTGTTTTTAGGAGGTTTTTACTCGGACACCCTAGGTTACGTGAGCCTAAACTGCAAGCTGTGTCCAAATGGTTCTTATGTTCCACCCGATCACGCTCCAGGGAAAACAGTTTTGGATTGCAAGGCTTGTCCTCAAGGTAGAGAAAAATAAATGTACCTACTCCATTTAATTGTGGTTATATTAGAAAAAGTTTGCTCAGACGAAGGGTTTACACACTAAAAACGAGAGCTTTTCGAATTGGTTTCAGCTTTTAACCTTCGCGTTAATAATCGAGTATGTGTTTCACACTTTTCAAACATAACTTCGTACCCGTGTGTACTGAAAATAAGTGAATATCCAAATGGAATCTTGAATTTTTTTCCTTACAACAGCCATTCCAAAAACAAGCCAACAATTTTATGATTAAAATAAATATTGGTCTCGAAGGCACTTAAGTAAATCAGAAAAATCAGCAAGCAATAGATTGCTTCTTCTTCATAGCCAAGCGGCTTCAAATGTAAATTAGCTGATGACGTCCTTTGTCACTGACACGATATAAAGAGTTAAAGTACACCGGTAAAATTTGGATAAGGCAGCTTGATTCCATTTGTTATTTAACCACTTTGAAGTGTTAGTTTGTTAATTTGACTTCGGACGCTTTGCAGGCGATGCTCTCAAGCAAAAACGCACATGCGATAAAAGAAAGCAATTTCTCGATTGTATACCGCGCAATGCATACCGGTCGACTTACGAGTCTTTAAACAAATCGGACTCCCGCAATTTTGGTAATCACACGTATGATCAATGACCGAATTAATTGGACTCTTCCCAGTCATATTAACGTCACTAACCACGCTGACATTATTCTGAATCTTTAATAGGAACAGAAACTGACTACGTTGCAGGATACCGTGCTTGTCAATGTTTGAAAGAATTTTATCGTACTCATATGTTCGCCGAATGTCGCAAATGTGGGCAAGGTGGACTGTTATGCCAAGATGATTATGCTTCTTTGAAACCTGGTCATTGGTGGCAATGGCGTAACGAGACATACATACAGAGGTACAGATATTTTATTAAAAACCTCTTGGCATCTTCACCAGCTTTAGATGATTTCTCCATAAAATACCCTCACCCGATTCCAACACCATATAGATGCCCTGTGGAAGAGTCTTGTAATGGTGGCTTGGATTCTGCTTGCACAAATGGGTACGAGGGTCCAGTCTGCGGGGTTTGCAGTTTAAGGTATTATAAGCAATTGCAAGTCTGCATTCAGTGTCCATCAAACGAATGGATTGCGGGACAACTTACGGTTGTTGCCGCCATTTTACTGGTAATTTTTGCTGGTTTGGTATGGAAGAGCAAACGAAGAACTAAGAAGGAACGAGATAGTCATCTAATAGACACATTTTTCTCCAAAGTGAAGATCGTAATTGGTTTTTATCAAGTGACGTACGGCTTACTGGAAGTGTTTTCATATATAAAATGGCCAGGCCCCTTGACGATAATCGCCAAGTATTCAGGTATACTCCAGATGAATTTACTTCAGATGGCACCAATTCACTGCCTTTTTCCAGGATTGCATATGGACGCTTTTGGAGACTTGTGTCTAATTATGGCAACAAATATCATTGCCATCGGCGGCTCTGGAATCGTTTACGGTTTATATAAATTAATGATCTTAAGGCGTCGAAGCCTGGAGATCGAACAAAAGTCCAAAAAGTTATCACAAGCAAAAGAGCTTGTATACAGGAATTTGTTTTTCTTTCTGTATGTAACATATCTAAGCACGTGTTCCAAGACAGTAAGTGTGCTGCCATTGGCCTGCCGGAAACTGTGTAAAGATGAAAAGGACAAATTGTGCAATGAGTACCTTAAAGCAGACTACAGTGTGCAGTGTCATAGAGAAAAGTACAACCAATTCCTTACCGTGGCATACATTTCCGGTGTTTACATCCTTGTGTTACCAGCCGCCTCATTCATCGCTCTTTGGAGACAACGAATATTTGAAACCACTTCAGACGTAACAACAGGTCCTCGCACAGAAATGATCGCTGGATTACGCTTTTTGTTTGAAAACTATAAATCCTGCTCGTGGTATTGGGAACTTGTTGAAATGTCACGTAAAGTTATCCTCACGTCTGGTCTCATTCTCGTGGGACAAGAGAGTAGGTCTTACATTGGCTTGGCATGGGTAGTCGCTGGTATGTATGGGATGCTTTTCTCCTGGATCAAACCCATACAGAGTACCTTCGAAAACAGATTAATGTCGACTTCACTTGCAGTCACTGTGGTCAACTTGGGAATCGGAGCTGTGAGTAGAATTCCGGCGGAGAATTTACCAGATTCTACTGATCAATTCACAGACGCTTTAGTGTTGAAGATATTGGTACTTGGAGCAAATACTTCGGTGGTTGGCCTTCTTGTTGGTAAGACATTCATGTTTCATTTAATTATCAAGTTGGACCATTATTTTGAAATAGTTTTTAGTCGAAGGCTCATCGGAATTTTTTGAAAATTATGCATCCTCGACCCTAGATTTTTAATCATAAATGTTTTAGTTTTTATACTTAGCTATAATTATTTAAGAGGATCACAAGTTCAATGGTTTGTAACTATTTAGTATCGCCCTCATTATAATTAATTCATTACTTCATTAATCAATTTATGTATCATTAATTAATACATCGACCCTTGATTTTTTATTGTAAATGTTTCAGCCTTGATACCTAGCTATTTTTAAGAGAGCCGCAAGTTCATTGGTTTTAGCTATTCGAGATCTCTCTCATTGTGATAAATTAATACATAGTCTGGTATTTAATGGAGAATGGAGGAGGGAAGACGGAGGGAAGCTTGATTCATTTTATAAACCTGCCACTTCCGTGGCCAGATTTATCCAACGCAGTTGTGTGAATAAATGCTTTGCTTTCTTCGGTTATTTGCGACCTAACACGTAATTTACCATAGAGCTCACGTTTAACAATTGACTGGTCTTATTGAACGATGCCGTGACGTAAAAGTACTTAAGCTATGAAAAATTGCTTCTTCTGTTAAGCATCTGCAAAATTTAAAGTTATAAATAAAACCAGAAAAAGCTCGTTGTGTAGTTTGTGATACTGCTTGGCTGCCAAGAAAATGTTCCAACACGGAAACAGTTTTATGCTTTACAAAATTTGCAAAAATATATTTTGTAAACTTCTGGTTCAAATGCTTATTGTTCTTTTTGCATAAGAAAAATAAATGTTATTTTTTGTCACTTCCAGTTCAATACATGGTATTGCTATATGACTACTTCAAGGAATGGCGCAAAAATCCACAATGGTCCGTTTCCTGTTGCCTGGCTTTGCTTCTCCCTCTGAATGATTTGCAGGGAGAGATTCGTGGTATGGCTGGTACAAACGTCCTCCAAACCCAGCTACAAACAGGATTTTTTGAGGAGCCTTCCGTTGCTACTGTTGCAAAAGATAGTGGAGCTATGAGTGTCATTCTAACGCGTGGAGAGGGTAACGTCAGTGATCATAACGTGAACGAGTTACAGGGACGAGTCACCAAATACAGCAAAGGAAAATGTGATAAAGCGACACAGACAGAGAGATGTTTTGGAACTCCAGTCTACGCTATTGGGATACGTGAGTCAGTGGATGACACTCAGTGGGATTCTCTGTGAGTACAAAGAGCCCTTCCACAATTATAGTCTTCAAGCTTCTTCATGTAAAAACGTGTATGTCCGTATATGGTTGGCAGACAGCGTATGAATTGGCAGCTACTAACGACATCACGTCGTTACACATGTATCTTAAAAAAAAAAAATCCAAAGGGTTTTTTAATCAATCTTGGACAACTCAATCGTGTTTGCATCAGGTTTAGCATATTTTATTTCGTCTGTCTGTCTGTCTGTCTGAAGGCTTAAGCACAGCGCCCAAAATGTCTTTACAATAGTTTACCTTTTAGGTCAGAGAACTAGTGTGGGATTGCTAAACATTGGCAGTAGAAAACCGCAAACAGACGCCATGTTTAACTACAGGGAGCTACAGTGAGAATTTTATTCACGTTTGTAGAAAGAAAAAAGTTAGGTGCGTTTCTTTGGGAAAAATTAGATACTTTGCTCCAACAAAAAACTTGAAATGTCAGCGCAAATTTATTTTCCGTCGAATGTATTTTGTTTATTTCTTTTGTCAAAACTAATTGGATTATAAATTTGTATTTAAAAACCGAAGGGAATAGCAGAGCTTATTTCTCAATAAAAAGCAAACGAGAAAAGGATTTCATTTTTGTCTGTTTTAAACAACATTTTACTGAGGGAATATGGGAAAAACTGACAAAATGTACATGTAAGGTGTAATATAATACAAGGATGAGAAAATAAAAATGAAAGACTAGTCAAAGCTGCGACGCCTCCACGTACAAAGTTAAATGGTGTCCAAGAGCTAAGTCTTTTTTATATTACACCCTCAAGTTCCCAAAATTATGTTGCGTTTTTTTTTTCAGATTGTAGCATTTTGAAGATCAGCAACTTATGTTGAAACAAAAGTTGATCAGTAACAAAGGTGCACATGAGCAGAGTTTGGAATTCAGAATATATGAGTTTCAATATGTAGTCCTTCACTGTTTTTTGTTCAGTTACAGTGAACTTTATATTAAGTACTGAACTTAACTTTACTACAGTAACGAATAGAAGTTGTAGCGGTGGTCTAGAATAACTGAATCGTGTTTAAATTCAGGTAAACTGGTCAATTATTAGCTATGTTTTGTAAAATGTCTTTTTGGCGTGTTTGAAACAAATGACTAAATAAAGAACAAATATATCCAGCTTTAGGGCCGTAGGCAAACTTTTGACATAGACGAGGCAAACGTTACAAGCGCCGAAGGCGCGAGCCGCTTGGGGGGTTTGGTGCACGCTACCACAGAGAATTTTGAAACTTAGAAGCTCAGAAACCCTATTTTCATCAATTCACATGAGGAATTCTTTAAGGAAAATCAATCTCGTTCAACTGGGTATTATTTTCCCGACTACAAGTATTTTGTTTTTACTTTTAAATCTAGACGAGGCAAGTGCCTCCTCTTGCCTCTTGCTAGCTACGGCCCTGACCTTAGCACATATCTATACTCATTACTACCATCTATGTAATAAAATAGTTGTTAACTTGTTAGCAATCAATTCAGTCACACAGACTGCAAAGTGTTAAATTATTTAATAAACGATTCTTATTAAAGAATTAGCTTTAATAGCATTAGGCGAGATGGATAACGGTAGAGTTGTCTCCCTGCTTCTTGAATGCTATTTAAATTTCCCAAATGTTTCTATAGCCACTGGATGGTGCAGCCTCAGTCTATTTCCTATTTATTCTATGAAAAAAATATCATTTTGACAGATACAACTCTATTAATTAAAATCTTCGATGCAGATCAGGGTTAAGGTAATGCAAGGTTTTTGAATAACTTTAAATATTGTAGGCGTAAATGAACCAAATTATTGATCGACTCTTTTGTCGCACTTAATAATAAGTAAACAAAATCGTGAAGTCATGGGATGGAAATGGACAAAGCGAAAGTAAATGTACAGTTAAATCTCGATTTCTCAAACCCCTAAGGAGAGCGAAAATTGGGCCGAGAAATCGGAAGCTCTAGAAATGAGGGCTAAAATTGCAATGTTCTAGTGGGTGAAGGACGTCCTAGGGAAACGATGTTGGTTCGAGTTAATATCGAAAAATTAATTAATTAATTAATAATTTAATTAATTAATTATTTAAATTGAATATTAAATGAAATGAAATGAAATGAATTATTAAGGGTTCGAGAAATCAGAATTCCACTGTACTTCCCAATTTCCATTCAGCCTCCCCCTCGATACAACGCGGTCCAACCAAATCCTGCTTACGCGCGTGCCCCGTGAGCCTGCTCTTTAACCTTTAAAACACCACGTCCGTGGAAAATGTAGCACTAAAACCATCTTCTTAAAATCTAAACAAAACATGCAAAGCACCATTGTAAGCCGGCTATCTTTTCATTTGCCAGACGTCGAATGAGAAAACAGGTGTCTCCTGTTTCCTTCCTGTGTCTGAAACTTCCGACGGAGGAAGAAAGAAGAGAAAATCTTCACGCAGACTACTGAGGCCCTGCCAGGGGTAGGGGAGTGGGGAAGGTTCTCGTGTCGCTTGTCTGAATTTAAAAATGTTCCGTGTCGCTGTTACATCGCTCTTCTTGTCGCTGTAACTAAATTGACGGAAAATTGCTTGTCCTTGTCAGAATTTAAGTTTTTCCATAAGAGTTGTCGTTTGTAGGCCTTTTTCGATTATGCTAGCATTTTTTTCGGCATTTTTTGGGAAAACGAGCATTTTTTTTCGTTTTTTCTTAAAAAAGAATTGCTAGCATTTTCTGTCATTTTTCATGACTGTGATCCAGATTTCAACATTCAGAACTCAGAAGGATAAATAATCCTAAAGTTTCACAGTTTTGATTACTTAATTTGATTGTTTTCTGTCTGTTTCGACTGTTTGTGCGTTGTGGTACTTGTGTACTTGTGTTGTGTTACTTACGTGTGTGTTTTTTTATTTTATTTTTTTTTAAAAAATTTAATATTTTTTTTATTTCTTATTTTTATAAACAAACAACTATTAAGTATCACCTGTTGTTGATATGAGCATATAATGTAAGAGTTCGTACGTTTTGTTTGAAATAAAACAAAGCATTCTTTGGAATTCAAGTGGCATTTTTTTAAAGAAATCAGGCATTATTTTAGCATTTTTTTGGCTTTATGCGAGAATTTCTAGTAGCATTAAATGCCAGTTTTACTAGCATAATCGAGAAAGGCCTAGTCGTTTGTCGCGATTTTATTTCATGTGCTGTCGCTGCTTTTTGGGCCATGTCGCTTGTCGGAATTTACCCTGGCAGGGCCTCACTACTTGTTAAGTGTATTAAAGCACTTTGATTTATTAGTGTATTTACCCACTGTGAAATTTCGGTAACAAGGCCCCGGGTAAAACAGGCCCCCCGCGCAACAACATAAATGAAAGGGCAAGGTTAAAACTAAATATATTATAAATTTCTGCTCAAGTAACGAGTTAATCGATTGAATTTAAATTTATCAACTAAGCTGACTTTTCCGTAACGCTATTCTAAATGCCATGTAATTTTAAGTGCCTATTTAAGAGACTAGAGTTTTCATTTAGCCCCCCCCCCCCTCCCTGTTATAAGCCCACCCGAATACCCTTATCAACAAAAACAGACCAGCCCCTAAGGGTTACACATTACAATTTCTCGAAGACGCATATTAAAGTCCGTAATGCATGATATAATTGTTTTGAAGCACTCCTTGATCAAGATGATTTAATTTTTTCGTTTTTCTGAAAAAAAAAGTTTACAGTGTCTTCAGGCATTTGTGGACTTCCAAAACGGTGGAACCAGATTCGCCAGTCTCGAAGTGTTCCACTGATCTTGCGGGATTCAAAAACGGCGAATTCTACTCAATGATTTAAGACTCTTTGCCGAAATATCAAAAAAAGTAAATAAAGTATATGTGTCTTCGTCGAACATCGCGGCTTACGACAAGCTCAAACATAAATTGCATCGTTCTTAAACTTTCGGAATAAAAAAAGATGTGTAGTTGATTTTTGACTGAAACATCTAAAATAAATGAATTATATTTTTTAAGAATTGTGCAAATTTATGTCTCAAAATCAAACATCAAGTCAATATTTTAATTTAAAAAAAAGTTTAAATGATATGAAGTTTGTAATCAAACAAAGAGCAAACAAAATTATTCTTTTAATACAGTGGAAGCAAAATGTTTTGTAGTGTTATCCAATAGAGGAATTTTTATTCTTACAACAAAACGCTATTTTACATGCTGTAAACATAGTAACCCGACATAGCCACAAACATGCAAACATACCTTACAAAACTGAACAAAAATAGCCCATACACACATGCTGTGCATATATTTTAAAATATTTATGCTTTAATAATATTATGAGCAATTGCAATTGTGTTAAATGCAAAATGGTCTCTGCCAGTTTCTGATAGGCAAATTAATTAATGTTTTTACTTGCTATTATATTTGCTGCTGGTAATGAATATTTCTCCAACTTTTATTCATTACACTTGCTAAAATGACCGCCAACGTGAAATAGAAAACGTCAGAGCCACTTGCTATTCATAACAGAGTTCCGGTTGAGTTAGCATATCTGGCTCTGCTCGCTTCACAGCGGACTTGCATTTGCGGCATGAAGCCGCTTACGGACAGACAATAAAATCAATATCAGTACACACGATGTGATGTGGATAAAATGATCAAACGGAAGCCAGTGTGGGCATTGCTGGTTTGTATGAAAGGTAAGTGAGAGATTTGATTTAAGTTGAAAACGACACTACATTCATCCTTGGCTATGTCAGGCATGTTTCGTTGCGTTCCTCGTGGTAGCACTTTTGTCGAACCTGTTTGACATTCGTTTACAGGTGTATGTTTGATATGATTGATTTCATTACCATCCGACTAAAGTGCAATTCCTTCATTGGTGAAAAAAATGTGTTTATTATCAAGGCAGAAGTTCAGCTGAAGTTGAAGCGGCGATCTCATATATAAAATATCTAAAACCTTTGCGTGCTGTGCAGTGGAGGAGAACTTGCAGTCGAAAGTTGACTCATGAATTAACCGGTGGTATTGTTCGTATAAACCGCAACACAGCGACATCAGATTTTTCGGCTGCTTAAATGCGCGAATTTTAGTAGTGAAGTTAGACCTTGTAAAGGAAAAGCAAATATGATTTCGTACCGACTCCAGTTTGTAATGACCATAACACATCAAATTATATGATAATTCTAAGCATTCTTTTCTCGTGACCGTTGCGTCTATTATGAAAATCAACACATCACATTCGCATCTGGTTCTCTTCCTCGCACTTGTCTAGAAATATTTCATTAACAATTTTAACTGTTGAAAAATAATTCCTTTCTAAAAGCAAAGAGCAGTGACAGTGAAGTTGTTGGTAAGAAAACACTGTGTGGGCGGTTTTCGGTGCACGCTTGAGAAGATACCGGAAAAATGAGCAAATTCTGGGCCAGTTTGATACACATCATGGAAGTATATCTTTTTTAAATTCTAAGGTGATATCTTCTACTCGACTTTATTTCTGCTTTATAGATTTTACTGCCATTTTATTATAGTCTTTAATTTCATCTTTCGAGTATTATATACGTTTTCGGTGCATATAAGATGACAGTTCTTTATTAACTTATTTCCATAGAAAGCAATTCCTTGCAGGTTACTACATATGGAATGATTTTTAATGTGATGTGATAACGTATGGTTTCGAAACGTGTTGTAATTATCAGTTTGGTGAAGTTTGATAAGAGTTAATAAATTTATATTTCAACTACTCGCGTGTATAGTTTTTTTTTTTCCCCATTTTGGGGTAAAAACGCGTTCCCCTTTCCTTCTCTTCTCTTTTCTTTTTTTTCCATAAAAAATCACAGGAAGGCCCCCCCCTTCAACCCTCGATCGAAACGATCGGGGCGATTATTTGAGAATAAGGCTGTAGATACTTCTGCTGTACAATTTGATCCCTAAAATCAAACTGGCCTTTTCTGTGCCATTAACGTGACTCACAAGTTGATGGTATATGCACGTTTCGTTTGTTTCACATTAGACGATATCCTGCAATAATACGATACTATTTCATTTCTTGGATAAGACTTAATAAGGATATCCGGATAGGTTTCTTACCCATGCAATTTCAAACCCGTATGGTTTCTAACCCATATGTTTCAGTAACCCATGTGGTTTCTTACCTAGAAGGAAATCTTAGTCAACTACTTGTTTGTTTTGGGTTGAGTAGTGAAATTCTGATTAAAGGACTTTACAAAGCTCCCGGCAACATCCTACAATTGGCTTCATTCATCGAATTTAAAAGCCGTGAAAATTCACATCTCGTTTTTACTGAGAAAATAGTTTTTCGTGATAAATTATATTATATACACTTCGAATCAGTCAAGGGCAAAAATCGTAACACTGAAACTATACAAATAAGTGTAAAAACAATTGACAGTGATATTACTTAGGGCCCGATTATATTTCCCGGGCTGGAATTTTGTTGCTAAAGAACGTGAAGAATTTCAGCCCGGGCTGAACACTTTTAAAATTGAATAATTATCGTGGCCGCCATTTTCTTTCGTTGAAATCCACCACTGCGCATCCGCAAGCTCACTTTCAGCCCGGGCTGAAATTGAAAACGCCATTACATGAGGTTTTTCAGCCCGTTTGCCCGGGCTGAGATTTCCAGCCCGGTTTCAAAAACCGGGCTGGAAATTTCACACGGGCTGCAATTCGGCCCGGGATGAAACTTTCTTCATGTAATCGCAGACGTGTTTTTAAGAAGATTTGTTTTGGAAGCCGGGCTTAAATGTCAGCCTGGCAAACCGGGCTGAAATTCGCCATGTAATCAGGCCCTTACTGTTTAAAAGAACAGAGTGCATATTCTGGTTAAAAAAAAACAAATAATAGAGTAAGCAGCATTGCAATATATTTGATCTAAAAAGACAATTTTTTTCCGGGTTTCTTAACTGTTATTTTAGTTTGAAGCCAGTAGCTTGGATTTTTACGTGCAAGGGGCGATCGCTTAGTCACCCATTAATTTACTCCTTTATTTGCCTTCGTCGCTTACTATTGGTCCACAGACGATATAATTCAACGTTTCTGTGACGTCTTTTGAGGTGCCTAAGGGGTGGTGCCAGAGCCTTGTATCGACAGTTGGTTTAACAGGAAAGGAAAGGCTACTGCCTAATGTCTTCGCTAAAGCAGATTTCCATTTTCAACGTATGCCTGCTTGCAACCGGTAAGTTACAAAAGCAAATGTAGCTGTGAAAGCGAGGTTGCACGATAAATATTTCCATGTAAACTTGCTCTTTCATACAACGTGGAGTATATATATACCACTGACTAAGCGCGTTGCACAACTCCATGTACACAAACTCAACGCTTCAAATGATAATGTTAAAATTTAGTTCTAAAACCATAATTTATTTTAAAGAGCAAGTAATCGGTTGCCGGATCCTGGAATAGCATTTTGGTGGCAAACGACCAAGAAGACACAGGCGAGGTTATAAAATTATAAAGCACCATTATAAGGTTTTGCAAGCAGCATCAATTAAACTGCGGCGGTGCCTTTCAAATAACATTCATGCTTAAAGGAGCTACGTCACCGACAACACATGGTGAAAAAAAATGGCAAAGTTTTTCAAATTTCTCGTTCAAAATTTGTCTTAATGTTAACAGTCGAAACCATTCTTGGTTATTTTCGCATTTTTTATTACTACTTTGTTGTTTTTATATGTAAGAATGTAACTATTATTTTAAGGTGTCCTTCAATTTGAAAGGAATCAGAAAAATGACTTAATATACCGTGATACTGCTCCTTTAATGTCACAGTCAAAGCGTTGACCGGACTGATTACACGTACATTCAAGGCAAAGTTTTAGCTAGCAATCGATATGGCGTATTTTTGCCTTCACTCGAGGTCATAAAGTTCTGTCTGTTGATTTGCCATATATTATAGAGCCCAAAACAGCAATGTGGCTAGCTGTTAGTTAAGCAACGTATTATATGAGAGCTTGATCAATTACAATTCTACTGCAATAACTAACAGATTTAACCTGAATGGCAAAGACTTTGATTTAATATCAGTGTTTAGAAACAACAGACCAGTTTTGGATTTAATATAAGTCCTTATGCATTGTAGCTTTGGTCGGCTTGTCGAAAATTGTTGGTGCGACAGATAAGCTGATCAACTGTACGTCAAGAAGTCGTTTCTATGAGTGTGAGATTACCAGGCAATGATCATATGATATTTTCAGTGTATGTTTGAATCTGAAAACACTTGGGGAATATAGCATTGGGAATTACTGAAACATGTTTTAAATAAATTTGCGCTTTTGCATAAAATTAAAATGAATGTTATCAGATAACTCGGGTACAAATATAGTCGAGTATTCCCTTGCTAACGGGAACAGCAAAACTAGTCGCTCTAATAGGTTCTAAGTTTATGTTCTTTCATGTAAGAATGCATAGTTTGTTGATTAAATCATTCAGCAAAAAACCTCACTTAAACACTTCAAATGAGATGTGCTCACACAGCAAATAAACCATTTATTGTGTTGCGTGATGATGGCCTACTATGTCATGATACTATTCTCGGACAAGAACATTCGCCTTTAAAGCGGTGTCAGATTGAAAGTTTAGTTGAGCGAGACTGCAAAGAAAAAAAAGAAAGCCGAAAATTTCAAAAAGTCGTTGGGTTGAAATCCATGTTGCCGTTTTCTTTTTTCCATCCTGATGTTTTCGTAGTCAGTAACGGCAACTCGTTATGGATGACTTGCTTAGAACTTCCGGCCCGGGCTTCAACAAAAGCCTTATGATCTTTTGTCTTGTAAAGAATGTCGGCACTTAACGAGTCGTTATAAAATCATAAAGTGTGCTGCTCAGTAAAAATACGGGTTGATACTTTTCGCAATCAAAACAATTTATAGGTTGACATTGTTTGCCTATAATTTCAGGAACTACTGTTTTCCTATATTGGCTCAATGCAAGCTGTCAACAAACAATCTTCAATGACCATCGCTAAAGTGCTAAGTAAAGTTGGAAATGAGGCTCTTCGTTTGGAAATAAACTGTTTTAAATAGAATTCACCTGAACATTTTTTATTGCGGCGAAATAATGTTTCTCACTCATCCTTTCTCTTGTAGGCTCTATGTATTAGGGGACTGGAATAGGGATAGGGAAAATACAATCTGTTTGACAACAATTCTTTTTTTATTTGGTACTTTAATAGGAATGCAATATTACCAAATTCACGGCTGACACAATATCTAACCGATGCAGTTTACAGACTGGTGTAATAGTCTGTGTATTTGTCAAGAAAGCAAACTTCATTTGAAGCTATGTGCAGTCAGCACGTTTACTTCAGATCTACTTGTTATTCGAAATAGAGTATCGGTTGAGTGTAAGCATATTTAGTTCTGCATGCATGTTTCTCAGCAGACGTGCAGTTTCAGTAAAACTTCAAGCAAAAGGTTTCAATTAAATACGAAGATACGATGAGAAAATGATTGGGTCGAAGCGTCATTTTGAATTTTTATTCTGCATCAAAGGTAAGCGGAAGCTTTTGTTTTAAGTTGAATGGTACAATTATATTCTTGTAGGCTATGTAAGTCAGGCTTCGCTTGCCGCCGGGTTCCAGTTGGTCGTTGGACAAGTCCGACATAGTTGCATAAAGACATACGTAAAGAGCAATAACACAAAAAGGTGTTCAACAGTCACTCGTAGCATCTCATTGTGAAAAAAAGCTAGTTGTTTTCTTATCAAAGCCAAGCTAAAATCAGCTATAACAGATTTCAGTATGCAAAGAACTTGCAGAACGGTTTAGCCTTTGTGTGCTGGGCAGTGACGGAGAACGTGTCAATTATAGCTAACCGTAACTTCAAGTTAACAGATAGTGGGAAATAAGGGGGAAATAAAGCAATTAATCTATAAAGCTGCCTTGGCTAGATCATTACTCGGCGTACGGCTCGTTGGTTGCCCTTTTTAGTAGAAATGTTGCCATTCCAAAGTATAAAGATACATCCCTTATTTCGTAATCACCAAGACATAACAGATTATCGGTTAGAAAGCGCATTCTTTTTCAGTGACTGATGTGTGTATTTATAGTAACACATGTACATTGCACAAAGCACATGCATCAGGTCCGCTTCCCGCAAGTCGCCTTGCTGAGTTATATCTACATTAAACAGCTCTACTTTAAAGCTTATCCCGCTTGTTGGTACCGCTTCTGTTAAGTACTTATTTCAGAAAGTACCGGGAAGAGCGAGCAGATCTACTAGGCTAGTTTGGAACAAAATGTAGAAGAAATGCAAACAATTTCTTAAAGTTCTTAGACTCAGTCTCGTTTTGCTTAACTTTTGTTTCCTTAACATTACCGTTTTTAAACTTTCAAATTAGCGGCATGTATAATGTTTAAGTGTTGTTTTTCTCATAAGAATAAAATAGCTTAAGTTGTAAGGAATATAATTATTGTAAAAACACGAGGGGAAGGTCTGCTGCCTTTTACTAAATTACGCTTTAATAAAATTCGTCGTTGTCGACCACTTCAGCGTAGATTAGATATTTCTTCTTTACGGCTCTGTATTTCTCTAAAACATCTGATCTAGCAACAAGCAAGCAAAATCCACTGGGCAATGTTTCCAAGGACGGACTATAGTCAACAAAATAATACATTCAACAAATGTCTATTTGTTACAAATGATTGTCAAGCCGTGAATGACATGTGGCATCACCCAAAATGTTTCCATGTAAATAACTGCTGTAGCACTAAGAAGTTAGTAATAAGCACTAACTATCTGCCAATAAAAGGCTTCAAGAAAACAAGCCTATTAATAGACAAGAAATGCACGTAACTACATACACATAAAGACATAATTATCACGACGAAGAAATGATAACTATCATAGAAGTGGGTTGGGTGGGAAAGCTATAATGGTTGACTAAAATAGTTGATTAAGACAAACAGAAATTGGTAGACGACTTATACTATTAGTGCTCTGGTTGCTGGAATGATGCCAAGTGACCTTATTTCTTAGTCCAAGCGAACATACCTGGACTGATAACTTTAAAATGAGTAATTTTACTTTAAAACATGGAATTATATTTGCTTCAATATGCTGTAGTCTTTTGACCTTTTGCTAAGTTGGTAGGTTGGTTGATACTTGGACTTTGATACATGACGCTTCGTGTTGCTGATACTTATACAACAATTGATAACAGATAAGAAACTACACAAGAATGATATTTGTTTAGGAATTGTGAATTAACGCAGTGTCTGATTAAAGTGAAATTCATCATTGCTTAGTCTCGCGCATGGTTTGATGAATACAACGACCATGATTCTCTGCAGGCGCGCGCTATAGGAGGAATCGGGCATTCTTGCGGTTTTATGTTCACTGAATTTACGCCATCATTGAAAAACGCAAACCGCTTACCAAGCAAAGTTGTGTTTTGAACATGTTCATGCAAACTTACATGATGACTCCAGACTCTCCTCTTTAAATGGCACAAAACCTTATATATTGACCCTGTAAATCAGCCTGTATCGAAATTGAGTATTTAAACAAGAATGTCGTTTAACGACCGTTTAATTCCTATGTCTTGAGACATTATTTACATTTATTTTGACGTCACATGTAAGGTATGTTAAGACGAAGTCAGTCTCAAGTGTTTTTTTGGTAGATTATTTTCCAAATACTCTTTTTTCACAAGAAATTTATTGGCAGAATTTTATTAAGTTTTACGAAAGCTCTTTTCAGGATGCTTAGTTAAATCGGTTCAAACCTTTTTTAAAGCAATTATGTAAGTAAAACAAACACTACGTCAGATTGCGTCAAAGCAAAGCACCGTGACAAAGTTATAACTAAATAGAAAGAAACCACATTTAACCTATCTTGTTATGAAATTGTTCTTTTTTTCTTCTGATGCTCCTTTTGTAGGTACCTAGGCATACGTGCATAGGCATGATCGCTACACTTGGTCACCCAATCCTTATTTCTACCTTGATTTCCTGTCGCCGCATGTATATTGGCCCACAGATGCAATTATTCCACGTTTCTATAGCACCCTTTCAGTTTGACGTTGATTCAAAACACCTAGGCGTTAATGTTAAAGCTCTCCCGCAATGGCCGGCGAAAAAAAGCTTTTCATTTTCAATGTATGGCTTTTTCAAACAGGTTAGTTACAAATGAATTTCAGATGCGTTTCCGTTTAAACATGCTTGTGCATGAAATTACACATATTCAAACGATAAAAGCCGATTGCACTGAAATTATGTTTTTTATTAGTTTCAGCTTATGATTTATATAGGCAATCGGAAAGTGAGATGTACGTTTCAAAAACACTAAACAGCATATTTGAATTTTACTGCAAAAAATGATACTTCGTTTAACTTACTGATCTTGTCGTAGCGCAAGTAGTTTGCGGGCTTTTAGGACCTGTACAAATAGCAGTGATATGAATCGAAGGTAGTTGAATTTGAGTTTCCGATCCTTACAAGGAAGTGCTTGCTAGGTAATCGATATTTCAATGTAAAAGTGCGAACAATATATGTATAAACAGGTATACTAAGTCCATTATCAATCTATGCAAGCATCTGTATGACTGTACGGCCATGAACACATACAATCCCATTAAAGTCAAAGTTTACTTATTTTATACAAAGGGAGACTGAATGCACAATGTCTATGCAGTAGTTAGATGTGAGTGATACTTACAAGGAACAACTTTTGGTCGAACTTTTAGAAACCTATATGTAAATGACATATATATGATTCATGCTAAGGAATTTTACTTATATACTTGGGATAGTTTCTACTTCGAGGTTAGGTCTTATCAATTTGGTGACATGTGTGATAATTCCTTATTAGCTTAACGAAACAGTAATCCACCTCCATGAGTCGGTCATAACCTTTGTGTTTTTAGTTTATATCACTGGGTTATTGTATTAGATTAACGTTGCCAAAACGTTATGATTGGTCACCAGCATTGCTGTTGGCATGTATAACATATTTACCCCGGCGAGGTATTTAAGTGACACAACAAGAGCGAAGGAGGAAAATATTTCGTGGCAGTTTTTCATACTTAACAGACATTTTTGCCAAGGGTTTAGTTTGGCTTCTACGTCGTGTGCACCAACATTGCGTACGCCGGCATTATTTGCGAGATATTCGTTGACCAAAAAGCTAGCCAAGAGCAACTCTCTGACTTTAAAATTGCTGTAACAAACAAAACCGCAATAGTTGTTTGTGCGGCCTATCATGCATTTCATACAAACTATTAAACCTAAATTTGTTTTAAACACATGCATGCAGTGCGCAAAGAAAAAATTTCTGTGAAAACCATCCATTGGTACGTTATGACGGCGTGCCATTCTCAGACAATAACATTTCCACTTTGAAAGAATTGGAGATAGAGAATATTATAAGACGACTAAAGTTTATCTTTTTTACTGTCTTAAGTTTAATAATCAGTTCAGTATAATAGTATTGATATAAAATCTCACAAGATCAAACTGAGACTGAACAAAAAAAAAAAAAAAAGAATGGAGCCTAACCTGTTTGGAAATGTTGTACTGGTAAAGGCATAATTGGTTTGTTCTTTTGTATCTTGCTGTGGTTGTTTGGCTTGTCTAGTTTAACTTCCGGCTCGAACCTCAAGGTGAAGTTGAACGTTTAATTTATTTGCCGGGTTTCTACAAAGGCCTTGTGACGTACATTATGTTTTGATATTCTTAAGAGCTCTTAAGATCTTTTGTGTCATAAAACAATACAGTCAGTTAATTAGTCTTTAAGAAAATAAATAGTGCGTCCCTCAGTAAAAATACGAGCTGTACTTTTTGTGACTGTTAATTGAACTTTGGTTAAGTTGCTTTGCCCGCATTATGTGTTTCCACGCAATTTGTTTTTCTGGTATCATGTCTTTTTATTATGTTTCGTTTTTTTTTTTTACCTTTTCGTGTAAAACCGTTCCTGATTGTAAAAAAAAATGTCTTAAGAGGAGGAGTAACCAAATATAGCAATGTCTTTCAAGTTCTTTTTAGTAAATATATTTTTGGGGGGATACTTGTAACAGAGATAGTATGACTTCTTTAGTTCCAAATTAGAAACTTCCTTTCGTTTAAAAAAATGCTATGCGTGAGTCATCTGTGTTTCATTTGACTGCACTTTAAAGTGTTTTGCTCAGATTGTCACTAACTATGCAAAAGTAATGAGCATAATAAATAAAGTTTTGACAATCCGTGTTAATCACCTAACAAGTAAGTCTAGTCTTTCGCTCACTTTTCATTTGTAGATTGGCGCTGTCTGGTATTACTATGACAACCTAATGGCCAATCAGAAACTATTTTAGGAGTAAATTTACACTATTGAAGACTTTAAAACAATACTAGTAACGTGTATGAACACAGACTTTATGCATTTTTTATTGACGTCTATTTGTGGAAAATGAAAGTTTAAGGATCTTTCGTTGGAGTCGGAAGGATTTTGTTAATTATACTTTGTACTGCAGTTATTGGATGGATTAAGAAAAATATCAAAAAGCAAAATTGATTGTGTTTAATCTTTTTGTTTTTCTTCTAGTTTTAATAAGTTGTGTGCACCTGATCAACGCAGAACACAGTAAGTATAAAGTGTCCTGTGTACTCTTTGCTTTAATAATAGGAATCTATTGTTTTGCTGTATAAGTTCCTGAAGTTGCTTTTGCTACTCTACCTCCTTTCCAAATGATATCTAAAAGTCATTTTTACGACTGAATTTATTCAGGAGTATTGTGGGTAGCCTTGGTTGGTCGGTTTTCGGTTGGTCCATCATCTGTAAACTTCTCATTGCAACTCCGCTGACCAGCAGATATACTTGTAGAAAGAGTGTAGCAAGGCGGCCGTATAAAAGCGGCCGTATAAAGGCGGTCTTTTAAATTTAAGGGGTTTACAAGAAAAACCAGAAGCAAAGAAACAAAATATGGCTGACAATTACGTGAAGAATTAAGTAATCGACCGCCAAAAAAGTGAACATTGAGAGCCAGTAATCTGCATTAATCGATCGATGACTTTCGTGTCTATCTTTCGAGCTAGCGTAGTACATGTAGTCGAATGTAGGAGCATTCGAAAACTAAATCGGGTTTCACATAAGCTTCATAAGCGATGGATCTATCTAGAAACCAGAGCGTTGGCTAAAATCGAGTGCGTGGCTGCTTGTTCCCAAGAAAAGGAAAAGCTTTTCAGATGAAACAGCACAATATTACATTTGTACCTGAATCAGTCTAATATATATTTTTTTACAGCGTTATTACTTAACAGCCTACATGTAAATTATTCTGCAATGCATACCTACGGAGCGATATAATAAACAAACCATTTTAGTGCTATGGGTTAAAAAAAGAAAAAAAAAGGAAAAAAGAAAAAAACTCTCCCCTCTGGGATTCGAACTTGCGACATCTCGATCCGCAGTCAGACGCCTACCAGACTGCGCTACTTATGCGCATTTAGTCACGTGAGACGAAAATATCTTATATCAATGTAATTGACATTCCGCCGTTTATCTGTTATCATGTGCATCAAAGGAATGTTTGAATCACCTGCTGCTCATAAATTTTCAAGGAATGAAAACTAAACTTTTAAACTTGGCAAAAAAATTCAGTCGTGGCTCGAAGAGCTCTTTGATTAGGTATTTGTTCGCACCTTGTTGCTATACACCCGTTTTACTGAATAAAAACAACTTCAGTTAAATATTTATACAGCTAACTCCTTCTCTTGATTGCATTTGCTGCAGCTGTTATTGCTTTCTTAGATAAAACAACAGGGTATCTATACAAAAAAGATCATTTTATATTATTATTATTCATCCTACTTTGCGTACGTGATTAGGTTGCAACTTTGACTATGGATTGTGTTCTGGCTGGAGTCAAGTTTATTATCAAGATGTCTTTGACTGGACGAACCACTACGGCTCGACCCCTTCTTACTCCACAGGACCATCCTCTGACCGTGGGGGCTACGGTGGGTTCTTTAATTGTTGTTGTGCTATGATGGTTTCATGTATCATTCTTTCATTATTGTAATTACCATAATTTTCTTGCGTTAAGAAAAGCAGAAAATGTTTGTTTTTCTTACCAGAATGTTGTCTGTGTGTTGTACGTGGCATTTTATATTAGTACCACAGTACGAGGTTTAAATTTTTCTAGAGCGTTAACAAACCAAAGCCAAGGATTAAACAGCCATAAAACACTCCGGCCATTTTTGAAATGACCAATGTGGAAAATGAGGAAAGAATCGCCTACGGCTCGTGCTTTATTTGCTTTTTGTGCACTTCGTGTTTTAGGCGATATAATACATTGTTTTGTTTTGTTGTAAAATATTCCTTTGGTATCTGATGTATCAACTAAACTAATATCTACTTGCAGGAAGGTACATGTATATCGAGACATCCTCTCCTCGGCAGTTTGGAGATAACGCCAAATTGGAGTATTCAGTGCCGAGCTCTGACACTGGGAAGTTATCTTGCTTGACGTTTTATTACCACATGTATGGGTATACAATTAATACTCTCAATGTCTTCAATGGAAATAATAGAGTGTTTACTAAGTCAGGAAACCAAGGCAATGAATGGTTTAAAGCCAAACTGACAATGAATTTGCAAAGCAAAGTAAGTTGCATCTTTTTAAAAGTTGTTATTCTAGAGCTACTAACATATTACAATATGTTTAGCTAAAGTACAAAACATAAACAAACAAAATAAAAAGGCACAAACGCGAAGTTTGTTTTCAGTTATCTTATCTTAATTTAACTAGTTTACCAAAGTGGTTTAGTATGGACAACCCAGTATTACGGACACGAGCTGAAGTCCTGGCGAATAAGCATTACTGAAAATAACTCCCGCTACTACGGATTTCCGTTATTACGGACACAAAATTGTTGTCCCGAACGTGTCCGTTATAGTGGGAGTTGACTGTAGCTACCGTACCACTCGGATGATTAAGTGTATATAGCGTAGATCAAGTCGTTAGAAAGTACTCGCCTTTGATGTGGGAGATCCCAGTTCAATTCCAGGTAGCTTTATGCCAAGCCACATAACAAATAGTTTATTATGCTGTAGAAATGGTACAAGCGTTACTTTTTTCTGGTACTTAGGTTACGTTCGAGGGGATAAGGGGAACAGACTACACAGGCGACATTGCTATTGATGACGTTTCTATCGCCGCCGGAATCTGCCAAGGTACATGCAGAAATATGCTCAAATGTTTTTCAATGCATGTCTGAAATATCTTCTTTTCTTTTTGTATCGTATAGTCTGTCATCTGTAGAAGATAAGATATTGATAAACTGTAATATTAGTGTTCGAAATTCAAGGTTCATCTATATTTGAGGTTCTCCCCGTTTTATCCAACGTCATCAATTTTGTTAATTCTTAAGCAGGGCCGTAACCAGACCTTTTGCATAAACAAGGCAAAATCTTGCTTGGAGGTTCTGGGGGCCTGCCAACCAGAAAATGTGGAGAACTAGAAGCTCTGAAACTCTTTCTTGAACATTTTTCATGAGGTATTTCTTGAAAAAAAAAAAAAAAATCAATCTTGTCCAACTGCGAATTATTTCCCCAACTAAACATATTTTGTTTTTAATTTTGGGTTAAAATCTAGACGAGGCAAATGCCTCGTCTTGCCTCTTGCTAGTTACGGCCCTGTTAAGATGACTCTGCATTCCTTTGTCGTCAAGTAAAGATTTGTCAGGCGATAGCACTTGAGTTTCTCGTTGATTGGTCTATTGTCATCTTTTTTTTTAGATTGCACCGAAAATGTGAACCAATCATTTGGGAGACTGGACATCAGATACTCGAGTAATTTCGATCCTAACTGTAACTGGATAATAAATGATCACAGTGGAACAACTCAGGCAGTAGCCATTGTTTCCATCAACCAAATATATCTATACCGTTACACGTATGTAATTGTTGTTGTTGTTTTTCTTTTCTTGTGTGTGATGACAAAATGATAATCAAAATTTGCCCGGCAAAGAAGGACGCGTGAAGTCCCTTTGAGTTCCGCTACAACATGTTTCACTTCTACTCCACAAAACGGAGAAAAAAAGAGCTTACCAGCTCATTGCTTTTCAACAATAGTAATAAAAATATAAAGTGATATTTTGCCTTCATTTTTCTTTAGATGTTTGTTTTTTATTTTAATCTAGACTTGTTATCATTCAGACTTATTAATTTAAGTTTCCATTCATTGGCAAAAAAAATGTTACGCTAAATCCAAATTGTCTGCTCTACTATCGCAGTTAAAAAAAATTGGCTAACGTCTGTTGGCATTAAGCCTTTCAAAGTAAAGACATTTCTGTCAAAGTTTCAGCGGGTAAAAACCTGTGGTTCCCTTGAAAGTGAAACGGTCGCGGCAAGTCCAATTTGGTTGCGCTCCCTCGAATGGTACTATGAAAAAAAATATTACAAGCAGTGTACAAGATATGCATTTTCTGACAGAAAATTTTTCATGTTTTCCCGACAGTGAATTCATCAAATTTTTTGATGGAAATGGAACGGAAGTCTTTTCTCTACATGGATGGGTCTCGTCCTTTGACAAGAATGTTCGAGAAATTCACTTTGGAGAGTCCAAAAACATCACGATACAAGTCTCCCTTGTCTACAGCTCGAGCTATGTCAAAATTGATTACGGCACTTTAAATCAAGGCTTGGATTCAGGTAAGGGAGATTAAAAAATAAAGATATTTTTCTTGATTATGGAGAAAGAGGAAAGGTGTTGGCGTATACTAAGAAGAAAGTAAGATAAATGAAACGAGTGGAAAAGTGACCAAAAAAGATTTATTCTTTTTTTAAAAATAAAACAAAAAACATCAAAATTATTTTTAAACCTATGCAAAGTTTCTACTGAGTAAATGAATCTTTCCCAAGATTATTCTTCACCGGGAAATCTCCACTCAACACATCACTGATACACCTGGGTTTCAGCTATCAATACAAATACGAGTTTTAATGTTTGGATTCAGCTGCACTTAATCTAGCATACTGTAGTACTTAGCTACTTTACTATGAGTTCAATAAAGGTATGTGTGAATTGACCGCCGTAGCGAATTTGGAAAGAGATGCTGATGTTTAGAGCGTTAGCCGCTTTGTTGGTGCAAATCCAAATTCGCTACGGCGGTAAATTTACCATTAACAAATGATAGTTTGAACTTATGCCGTTTTTACATGCTACAGCTTCCCTTGTGGCCGACTGGAACGTTACCGTCGTAAACAAAACCACGAACAGCATCGGGATAAGTTGGGGCACCCCGACTAATCTGCTCAATAGTGGAGTGCGTTTTTATGTCCCCCTTGCCAGAAAGGCTGGCAACAACAGCCTATCGACGGGCAAAATGGTGCCTGCAAACACAACAATGTCCGAGATAACGGGCCTAGAAGCTTATACAGAGTATAATGTTAGTGTTGTAGTCGTCAGTGGTAATGGGACATCGTTTACAAGTGTAGATGTCTTGGTCATGACCGATGAAGGCGGTGAGTAAAATTCGTGCAAAATACATAGTAACCGTACGAACAAAACATGCTAATTTGTTGTAATATTAAATGTGTATATGGATTGCGTGACAGCCCCAGTTGCATAACATTGAAAGAGGTGCAAAAACAGCAACAGATAATACAGAACAACGCTGATTTTCTTTATTTCATCAGTTCCTAGTAGAGCACCCAGTGGCATACGGGTGACAAGTGTTGCATATACATCTGACCTGCTGGTGGAGTGGTACCCTCTTCCACAGTACTACGCCAATGGCCAACTCTTAGGGTATAGAATCTACTATAGAGAATACTACGATTATTATGCTTCATATAAAAGTGTCAACACCAGCAGTCCCTTCCCTTCGCGATTCATATTGAAAGATCTTAAACCAGGGGAGCGTTATCGTGTCACAGTGGCCGCTTTTACGTCCAAGGGAGTAGGACCAAGTTCGTACTCTTATTACGCGACCACAGGTATGTTTTCATAAGATAATTAGTTTTTCATTTTATGTTACATTGCATGCACTCATTTACACTTGCCAATTACATTGTGTATACCACCCCTTACCAAACCAACTGTGTTTTGAAACTGTTTTGAAGCTGATTTGAAAGTATTTTGATGATTTGAACACTATTTTTAAGCATTTAGAGCTATTTTTGTGCTATTTTGTAAAAAAGTTTAAATTTTGCTTCCGATTTGAATTATATTTTAGATATAGTTGAAACGTATTTTATGATACTGAAAAAAATTATATCTATTTTCAAGGTATTTTTGTTTTAAAACAGAGTTTAAATAGTGCATTTTAAATCTGTTTCAAAACAATTACCACAAACAGTTAGTTTAAATAGTTTAAAAATGCTACTTTGACAATGTTTTGAATGTTGTATCCGCTATGGTTGTTGACTTAAGAATGTCTGTCTCAGAAACCCAGGCAATATTAAAAAATGTCGGAAGAAGGGGGTCGGCCGATCTCCACCATATTTATGTTGCATAAAGGTCTTACCCAACTTGTAACCATGGTAACAATTTTTGATTGATTGGCTTTATTGTTTACGAGAACAGACCACCCCCCCAAAAATTGCCCAAATGGCGTGACAAAAGTTGTGATTTTAGGTCAACTTCAGCAGCGTGTATCTCTGGATATATTTAAGCAACAGATTTAATTTCACATCAGCGTAACACTTGTCCTTTGGTAGTTTAAATGCATACTAAATTAAATGTTTTCTGTACATTGTTCACGATCTGCATGCAAACTTAGAAGCCATACTTCGCAACATTTTCAAAAATCGCAAAACTAGGCATTTTAAAATTACAGTTTCTCCAGGGTCCGGGAAGATACAGATATAAACCTAACTGCAAGTTACTCACCAAAGATAGGAAAACATTTTAGGCCAGTGTTGAAATTGGACCAGCGAATTTAAATTTTTTTAACGGTTCACTGTTTTACCGCTTCGGCTGATGGCATTTTCCAAGGCCACTGCGGCTCCTTTGAAGCTGTCGATCTCATTACCCGGATTTCGCCGTTTAAGCGCCCCTGACAGGTGTAAAAACCTTAACGCTGTGGTTTCTTGCCATATTATTTATGGTTTCGCTGTAAATCGTCCTCGTTTCAAGCGAGAGCCAAGGAAACATGCCAGCGATTGCGTGACAGGAGTGGAATACGCAGCTTTCAGGGAGGCCATCGAACCAAAGCAAACTTGTCCACGTTGATTAACAGACTGATAGCTTTTTCCTTCAATACTTGATCCTGGTCCAGAAAGGCTTTTAACTATCCCAATGTGGATTGAACTGGTCTTAATAAAGCTCGCCGCAAGTGATCACAAGTAGACAACAGACTCGTGGAAACATCGCTGATGTCTGTAGGTTTGTAAAACGTTCCGATATTCCCGCTGATATATGCCATCTTGAAGCTTAGTTGTGATCGGTTTATTCGTCAGACAAGGCCATAGATACAAGTTGCGGAGGCGAATATTATTTGCCTTCAGCTACGTATTGGCAAGATTTTGTATTCAGATAAAAACCTGATAAATCATAGCGCTTAGTAACCTGGCATGGATTTAAGATATTGACGGGAATGGACTACCGGAATACCCCTGAAATCCGTGGAACGAGCGATCACGGAATTGAATGAGTTGGATTGCTTTCATTCGGAAACAAACAATTATTTAATATAATCAAAATTTAGTTCTTTTTTCTCGTTACAAACAATTTCGTTAATGTAAGTTGCAACCAATGACGCAGTTTCAATCAGTGTGATTCACCACGTTTCAGTGTGCAATATTATTAACGAGTATTTCTTTCTACTTGGCTAGCTAGAGCTGCAGGTTTCAGTGGGATAATTAATTTTTACACAAACTTCATTTTGCAAAGACAGTAAATAAATCTAGGGGTAATTAGTTAGGGTTTCTTAAAACATATTGCATGACAAATAAAAACCATAGTAGCAACAATAACGAATATATGTTCCACATAATTAAGTAGTTTGGTAGACATGGTGGTATGCACATCACATGTATCCTGATATGTCGACGGCTAATTATTGTCTTGGAAATACCAGTGAAAAGAAACTCTCCCCTTTATGACGTTACATGTATTATTGTAAGTAAACTCGTCGACTAAATGATCTGAAGAATCGGCAACATTTCACCACCGCCACTGGCAACATAAAAGGACCTATTATACCTCACCGAAGTTGAGGTAGACAGTTTTCTGATGCGAGTAGGGTGTAGATTATTTTAAACGACAACATAAAATAAAGCAGGAAGTGTAAATTGCACCTACCTTATTGTTACTTATTTTCGCGGGCACTTAATTTCGCGAAAATAGAACGGCCATATTTCGCGGGACTTAAATTTCGCGATTTGGCCAAAAAAAATGAGATTACGGGAACTTAATTTCGCGAAAAGTGTCAAAATACTGGTCTACATTAACAAACAGTAAGTCTCAAAATTGGTCCAACTGATTTTAATTTTCCACTGCAACAGTTTCCAATGACACTGAACAAAACCATATAACAAAACAAAACTTTAAAAACAGTTTAACATGTTCCTTTGCAACAAAGTAGAGCTGTGAAAGTGATAAATGATCATCGCAGTGAATTTCCAATTTAAGCAATTGGAAATGAAGAAGCCTGAAAAAAAAAAAAAAATTAAGGGCTTCAACGGGATTCGAACCCGTGACCTCCGCGATACCGGTGCGATGCTCTACCAACTGAGCTTCAATAGCTCAGTTGGTAGAGCATCGCACCGGTATCGCGGAGGTCACGGGTTCGAATCCCGTTGAAGCCCTGAATTTTTTTTCAGGCTTCTTTATTCCAATTGCTTAAATTGGAAATTCACTGCGATGATCATTTATCACTTTCATATCTATCCGCAGTTCATACATGAATTATTTCATATACATTACATCAAAGTAGAGCTAGTTTGACGGTTGTACCAAGGTAATTACTGAAGTAGTAAACTGACGGAAACGTTTACTGAAGTAGTAAACTGACGGAAACGTTGAATATTCATAACGAATTATATAGAAGGGTATTAAATTTCGCGTCGTTATTTTTCGCGAGAACCTTTTTTTCGCGGGTCTTAAATTTCGCGATTTTTTTTTGAAAATCGCGAAAATCGCGAAAATTAAGTCCCGCGAAAATAAGTAACAACAAGGTACATGTAAACACTTTCTACCTAACGAGAGAATTCAATAACATTATAATCTCATATTACGAAAAAAGGACCTTATCGTCGCGATAGTCAATTAAACGGTCGCGAACGTTCGCTGAAAATTATATCAAGAACATTTGCCTGTGAGAATAGTACTCATTCAGCGAGTTCGAAGCTATATAGCTAAATGAATCTGTATATTCTTGAAACATAGTGTTTATGTTTAACACTCTAAAAAAACCCTTACTTGGGCTGAACCCGTCACAGTTCACAACAGTCCGCAAACTGGTTAACTTGCTGACACTAAATTTGTAACAGTTAAAAAGTGTTTTTGAAAAAAAAAAAACAAATGCGGATATGAATTATCTCTGACTAATTAAATGCTTTACAGAGCTTTCTTTCCCTTGACATACAGCTTAATATTAGATCTCTTTTACTACTAGGAACATGAGCAACTTTGAACAAGCCTAGAAATCGAGGAAACAAATGTCGCTTTCCTGTTTTTAGGGCCTTCAATACTTAGGTCAAAATGTTGACAAATGTCTTCCAAATCTTTGAGTTTGAACTTGGAATGAAGTTTGCCCCTTCTTTGCAAGTCACATATGTCTTCCCCCCTGTACTTCAATGTATGTAAAAAGGTTTATGTCGTCATACACCGACTGCCTCATCAGTGCCAAGGCTTCCTCTCTTTCCCAGTCTTCTGCGTCTTCGTCATTGTCTGTCTGGCCTTCTTCATCTGATTCTTTTCCCTGGTCAGATGGTTTCTTCCTCTGCTTTGCTGCGAGTCTGGAAAATAAGCTGCTAATCTACTTTGCAGTGCGCCATTCCGCTGGTTTAAACCTGGCCATTCCACGACTGTCCTTTGCAAATCGCATCTCACGTGAGACCTACCAAAGATAGCGCAGGGTTTGGAGGGATAAACGGTTTTGTAGACAACATTGTCATGCAGGGCACACTTTATAATGAAATAACGTAAAAGAGCGAAAGATCCATCGCTATTCTCCAGTCAGAAAAATATCGCTTGTCTATAGCTAACAATAGACATTTATTGCAGCGACACGTGACGGCTTTACCCCCTGCCCAGTTTACTGTCAAAAGTTTCCTATGCCGTGAACATATTGTCATTTGTTCTATCTCTTGGTCGCTCAACACAGGCCAGCTCTATGTCATTAAAGATGTGAATATTGTTCATCGTGGTGTAAGATAGGTAATGAACGTTTATTCGTTTGTCTCACGATAGAATCGCTTTGAGATGTTGATCGCGACGTTTCGACTGCAATACTGCTAGTCTTCATCAGGCGATGAGGTCGATTGTTTACGCGTCGCTATTTATGCACGTTGGTTCGCTGTGATTGGTGCATTTCGATCCTCATTATTATTCCGACTAACAGATAAATAGCGACGCGTAAACAATCGACCTCGTCGCCTGATGAAGACTAGCAGTATTGCAGTCGAAACGTCGCGATCAACATCTCAAAGCGATTCTATCGTGAGACAAACGAATAAACGTTCATTACCTAGGCCAGCTCTATTTAAGATGAGGTCCACTTCTGAAACACAGACACGCGCGTGTTGCCCGCGTGCTCCGCTTGCCCCAGAGAACGCAAATATCCACTCACGTCTTTTCTACAACTTAGTAAGACGCATTTTTGTCTTCTTCTTTGACACCTTCGCATCTGGAGTGAGACGAGTCAACCAAAATGGAAATTGAGCAAGCCATTTCATTACTTCTCTATCTTCCCTAAAGCGAAATTGACTTTTGTTTTTGTTTCCCGTTTCTTGGGTAACATATTAATCAAATTAATGAAACAGAGCGGCGAAATTCGCAGTGTAAAACATTCCGCTGAGGAATTTCAAACAAAAACTGTTTGCGTGCTTGGTTAGTAGACCTGCAATGGGATGTAATCGAATTTTTTATATGTCGAACTTTCAAGTGCTGAATCAGGGACGAACGTTAACTTTTATAATTGCATTTCTTTTGTAAATACTGAACAACTGCTTGCGTGGCGCAAACATAAAAGCACTGGTTTTCTAATAATAAGTTTATGTCATCATGAGGATTGTCAGAATTTAAAGCGGCCTTTTATGTTAATGAACAGCAGAAAGCCACAATTATTCTACAAACTTTAAGGTGAACGTTTTCAATTTATCATTTCTAGGAAAAATATTTTTTCAAATTGTTAATACTGCACTTTGTTTGTTTTACCTTCCTTGAAGCCAGACAAAACGTTTTGTTCCCACGATGAAATATACATGCTTTTCTTGCTGGAAATAATTGAATTAGCACTGATATCACGAAAGCTCAAAGCATTACTTTATGGCGAAGAAACCTATTCCCTTTTCCTCGTGGAGGTTTAGCGTCTTTCAAGGAATTAAGTCGGTTTATTATTAGGAAACATATCAGTTCGCATAGACGGTAACTGTTACAAAAAACTAATATTTTAATTGTTTTCTTTCTGAGGATAACATGTCCTTAGCGTAACTGATATAATTCATAAATAATCAGGGTAGTATAGTAGTACACTTAAAGCCTTTGCTCGAAAGCTGGGTATCGATGTCTAAGACACTAACTCGTGCCGAGACTTTGTACAAAAAAGTTCATAGAGTTCTTCATAAAGCTTCATAATAAAGGGTTTATTTGTAAATTGACAGTGATGAATGGCGAGCGAATCAAAACGGAAGGGAAAAATAATTGAGATGAACAATAAATCATAAATTGTTAACTGTAAATTTGAAAATGGCAAAAAGTATTATATAAATCAGCATTTATCTTAATTAGTGTTACCTCACGCCCTTACCATCCTGCAAATCACATCTCTTACATTAACGAAATTGTTTGTAACGAGAAAAAAGAACTAAAGTTCGATTGTATTAAATAATTGTTTGTTTCCGAATGAAAGCAATCCAACTCATCAATTCCGTGATCGCTCGTGCCACGGATTTCAGGGATATTCCGGTAGTCCATTCCCGTCAATATCTTAAATCCATGCCAGGTTACTAAGCGCTATGATTTATCAGGTTTTTATCTGAATACAAAATCTTGCCAATACGTAGCTGAAAGCAAATAATATTCGCCTCCGCAACTTGTATCTATGGCCTTGACTGACGAATAAATCGATCACAACTAAGCTTCAAGATGGCATATATCGGCGGGAATATCGGAACGTTTTACAAACCTACAGACATCAGCGATGTTTCCACGAGTCTGTTGTCTACTTGTGATCACTTGCGGCGAGCTTTACGATGATTAAGACCAGTTCAATCCACATTGGGATAGTTAAAAGCCTTTCTGGACCGGGATCAAGTATTGAAGGAAAAAGCTATCAGTCTGTTAATCAACGTGGACAAGTTTGCTTTGGTTCGATGGCCTCCCTGAAAGCTGCGTATTCCACTCCTGTCACGCAATCGCTGGCATGTTTCCTTGGCTCTCGCTTGAAACGAGGACGATTTACAGCGAAACCATAAATAATATGGCAAGAAACCACAGCGTTAAGGTTTTTACACCTGTCAGGGGCGCTTAAACGGCGAAATCCGGGTAATGAGATCGACAGCTTCAAAGGAGCCGTAGTGGCCTTGGAAAATGCCATCAGCCGAAGCGGTAAAACAGTGAACCGTTAAAAAAAATTTAAATTCGCTGGTCCAATTTCAACACTGGCCTAAAATGTTTTCCTATCTTTGGTGAGTAACTTGCAGTTAGGTTTATATCTGTATCTTCCCGGACCCTGGAGAAACTGTAATTTTAAAATGCCTAGTTTTGCGATTTTTGAAAATGTTGCGAAGTATGGCTTCTAAGTTTGCATGCAGATCGTGAACAATGTACAGAAAACATTTAATTTAGTATGCATTTAAACTACCAAAGGACAAGTGTTACGCTGATGTGAAATTAAATCTGTTGCTTAAATATATCCAGAGATACACGCTGCTGAAGTTGACCTAAAATCACAACTTTTGTCACGCCATTTGGGCAATTTTTGGGGGGGTGGTCTGTTCTCGTAAACAATAAAGCCAATCAATCAAAAATTGTTACCATGGTTACGAGTTGGGTAAGACCTTTATGCAACATAAATATGGTGGAGATCGGCCGACCCCCTTCTTCTGGCCCCTGCCTGGATCTCTGAGTCACAAGCTCTTAAAATGTAGTTTGTAAACTAACAGTACAAAAACAGATTAAAATAGGATATTTTAAATGTAGTTGGCAAGTTAACAGTATTAAATAGGTTTAAAATAGGATATTTAAAGTGTGGTTTACAAGTTAACAGTATAAAACAGGTTTTAAACATAATATTTAAAATCTATTTGAAATATCAACTCATGATCACGTTTTACAAAAATCTGAATTAAACATACGTAAATTTTTGTTCAGCTGACTAGAATATTTACAATGTGGTTTTGAAATACTAAAAGCAGGATCAACATAGAAACATATTTTAAATACACTATTTTTGCACTATTTTGAGAGGTTGCCTTACTCCCTATCCCCAGTCCCGCCTCCGTTTTATCTCACTTCATTTCGCGCACACTGAAGATCTGAGGAAAATAGACCGACTTATACACGTTTAAGAGCCTCGTAGGTATCATAAGCTTCTAGATATTTTATAGGCAAATCGAAAAATAACAATTAGCAAGTTTTGCCGGTCTGGATATCGATTGAAACCCACTGAAAACAAAACACAGGAGTTCCAGAGGGAACGAGTTGCAAGCTCCCGGCAGACGGACAGCCGTGATTAACGGGATCTGTGAATTAAATGTTAATTAATCTCATACCTGAGACCTTTATACACAAAAGGCGCCTTCTACTTAGCCATGGAATCCCAGATTTTGTTCACAAAAGGAATCTTGTGCTTGTAATCCAAGAATTTCTCCCACCAGCGTACAGCACTTTTTGCAAATTGGGCGCGCTATTGTCACGTGTGTGTTTAATCATTAATTTTACAGACCACGTGATCCGTTCCGGGCCTTCTCGAACCACACCGCCATTTTAAATTTTGCCTTTAGTCGTTATAGCGGAGCTCTACAGCGCGCGCCAGCGCGCGGAGCGGAGCACCATGGGTAATGCGGGTACGAGAGAATTTTTGTAAACCCAGGAGGCCGAAAAAATTTGGTGCGTACGCCCGTCGACCGCGCGCGCGTACAGACTCTCGGGGAGGGGGGAGGGGAGTCCCAAGGCAACCCAAGCAGAGGGGGGAGGGGGAGACAATCTTCTGCCTCCTTCGCCAGAAATGAGTGAGGTAATCGACTAAGATCTTTGATATTGGACATCCATTTTATGGTCAATTGACAGCTGTCAAAACAACGTATCCGCTGACCAGTATCACATGACCATATCGCGGGCTCAGGTTTAGAACTAGTCAAGGTCGCGTGTTTTTTTTTTAAGTTGACCGCTGACCAAGTGATAGCATTGCTATTGGTCCGCGGGCGCAAGTTCTTTTCCATGGTCAGTCCATTTAGATTTACATGAAGGACAAAGTGAACAACCCGGTCAGTTTGAAAGCTGAACGAAGCACAAGGAGAAACCGAGCAGGAAAAAGAAATGTCTCCGTAAATATTTCTCGGTCTACCCCGTCTAAAGGCTTTACACATCATGGAAGTTATGGCAAACGATAAGGGCTTACGGGGAGATCCGAAAAAAAAAGCACAGGTGGAGAGCGAGCGAGTTTCTACCGTTTCGGCGGCTGACCAGCTCTAGTAATTGAGCTAAACGCAATTAACTGAAGTGAAGGAAAAAAAGAAGTGTCAATAGCTACACGGATGGAAAAGGCTGAAATAGACCTTCGCAGATAATTCAAAGGTCGGTGGTGCTGGAGTAAGTTATAATTTATAGCTTACACATGTACTACGCGGTTGGATAATAATACGAAAAACTGCGGCCGCTTCGCCTCCGATTAATTCATGAGCTGGTTGAAAGCTTTGTCCTGCTGAATTGCTGTGAATTGACAAGCATTCTCCGACTTCAAATATGAGGTAACAAACTTTGACTTTACTGAATACACTAAGTCCATGTTTTTTGTGAAAATCTGTAATTATATGCTTACACATGTACTACGCGGTTGGATAATAATACGAAAAACTGCGGCCGCTTCGCCTCCGATTAATTCATGAGCTGTTAATGACTTAATGTTTTTATTTAAACTCCCAGCTAAACTTAGTGTTTTAGTTTTTTTAATTCATCTATTTATTCTTATTTACTCGCTGTTGGAATTCGTTTGAACGAACTATTTTAGGGTCGTGGACGAATACGCTAAGAGATCGTTACGTTGCGAATTTCTTGCGTTGACACGTTTTTACCACACCTTAGCAGAAACAAAAAAAAAAACTCAGTTTATTTCCACATAAAACTATCTTAGTTAATTATTTTTAGTAATTTTACAAAACACAATTGTTCGCTCTACTTGTAATTCATGCCATTTTAGACACTGTATGCAGCTGTGTATGCAAACTTACATTGACTATCACTATGACAGTGTTGAATGTGTATCTTTGCAATGGCAATGTTTTTTCTATACAAGTAAGTTAACAAGAAATCTCCAAGAAGAAAAGCTAAATATCCCATTGTAGGAAGGAAGGGTCACTACACTGAGTGTATAAACGAAAGAGGCTAATATTATTATATTTGATGAGATCCATTAAATAAGACAGAATTTTTTATAAATTCTTTTTATAAACAGGGCCATTAATTAGAGCTAGTGTGGTGGTTTTTAATAGATTATTATGTCAATCCTTCTTTTAGGTATTGTTATATTCTGCCATTAAGCCGCAATGAATGAAGAATACCTACTGGCTACAGTCAAGTTTTGTTGAACTTGGTATAGAATGCTCTGTGCAAAGTGGACAACAGCAAAGTAAATCAGGTATCTAGTTTATATTAGTTATAATTGAAATATGTTTTTATTCAGTTTCGTTCTTTTTTTACCCAGCTGCTTTAATCTGCATTTGGTTGCTGCTGATCTTCTTACTTTGTGAAATATTTGCATTCATTATTCAACTCCTCAATGGAGGTTGCCTATTCACCGAGTTAGGATTTCGAGTTGGATTTCGAGTTAGGATTTTGAGTTGGATTTACGAGTTCGATTTTCCAGTTGGATTTCGAGTTAAGATTTCGAGTTGGATTTCAAGTTAGGATTTCGAGTTGGATTTTCGAGTTGGATTTTGGAGTTGGATTTCGAGTTAGATTTCGAGTTAGGATTTCGAGTTGGATTTTCAAGTTGCTTACCGTACTAAGCACTCCGGTTAGCCTACTATACACGCCAGTTAGCTTACTATGCACTCGGGTTAGCCTACTACACACTCCTGTTAGCCTACTATTCACTTTGGTTAGCCTACTATGCACTCCAGTTAGCCTGTTTATGGTTAGCTTTCAATAATTGTAATGGGTTTTGCTTTGTCAAAAAAAATCCAACTCGAAATCCTAACTCGAAAATCCAACTCGAAATCCTAACTCGAAAATCCAACTCGAAAATCCAACTCGAAATCCAACTCGAAATCCTTACTCGAAATCCAACTCGAAAATCCAACTCGTAATCCTATCTCAAAAATCCAACTCGAAAATCCAACTCGAAAATCCAACTTGTAATCCTAACTCAAAAATCCAACTCGAAAATCCAACTCAAAAATCCAACTCGAAATCCTAACTCGAAATCCTAACTCGGGAGTTAGTTTGTCTCTCTTCAATGACATTCAAAACAACTACAATGTATTAGTAGACAATTTAAATAATTAATATTTCACTAAAAGTATGTTTTCATGAAATGCCTAGATCTTGTACCAGAAAATATCTATACCCTATCCTCGCTGTGGAAGGTTAAATGGTTTGAATGCCACCTCCCCTCACAAACTCCTCACAAATTCCAATGTGTGGTTATGGCAGAAATCCATGGCCATCTCATCCTCAGTGTATGAACCAGTGAAACAAGGCATCAAAGAGCCTCAAAACAACATGGAGCAGGAAAACAATAGCTTCAAAACAGACATTTTTCACAGGTTCTTATACCAAGGAAAACCCAAATATTCAGATCCATCCCATGTAAGGTCAATGGAAGTTCTAAAAGGGCTAGCGGGAGGGAGAGGGGGAGGGGGGTTGATTAAAGGCCAAACCTTTTAATTACCGGTAAGAGGGGGTGTTAGGGTTTGCAGTGATGCTTTGAGTTTATTAAAATATTTAGTTGACTTTGCAGTTATCAGTAAAAAAAATAGTCTGTGCTGATCCATCTATGTTAAATATCTAATGGATCCTTTTGCATCCAGTGGTTTGGCTTCAGTTAAACAAGCTCAAGTTAAGTGTTTTGTTTTATAAATTATTGATATTGATGACAATTAATCAATTTTAATTTAATCTGTGGCATTTGACTTTTTTCAGGGTTAACATGAGTTGCAGAGTTTGCAGTGCCACAGACACAAAAACAGACAAGGACAAGGACATAAATAGAAAACAGGAAAGATTAAATCCAGCTCGATGTTTGGGTGTCGTCATGATGCTATTTTTAAGAGACTAGTAAATTACATGTAAATTAAAATCAAGAAAAGCTGCAAATAAGCAAAATTTAGATTTTAAATGTTAACCTATTTACAGTGTACTTCAGAAAACGACTTCTTGATTGACCTGTCACTTTCACATCTTGTTAGATGTAACAAGGGAATTATGAAGTGATCTTTTCAAAAATATGCAGCGAAAACAGTAACAGCAGAAATGGTGGTAGTTTAAAATTGCTATTTTCAATGTTTTGACTGGTAAGAAACCACATGTGACCAAGCTAAAATCTGTTTGGCCAGTTAACATGACCTGCAAGTGTCCAAATGTTTTGAGCCCTCAACTACACAGGACTTACATGTAGTTGTCTAATTATATGATAAGATCTTTGGTTGACTTTGGGGGAGGCAGTGGAGTTACAAAGCAATGTAATTATTTGAATTTGGATTAGTTATGCTGAAACTGGTGGTACTGTAATTCTAAAGTATAGGTGAGTTTAAAACCGTTATTGCAAGCAATATGCATTACCAATTTCATTCTTATGTATTGTATGCTGTGTACAATTTATAAGAACAGCTATATTTTTAAAATAAGTGAAATATTCTAAAGCCAGATAAAATTTGCAGTATCCATAAGGTACCATGTAGCAACCAAATTGTGACTCACTTGCTTACTTTGTGAACTCCATGACAAATGGGCAACATGACTCCATAAAGATGTGGACAATAATACAAACAAATTTTTAAAAGAGTAGTCAAAGTATTGATGTTATATTTTTTCTTGCATAGTTTTATACACAAGCAGACATGATTCTATTTTTTTTTCTGGGTAATCAAATAGCAAAACTGAGTTTGAGACTCACAAACAATATTCTAGCTTCCCAGAATTTTTGCTTTTTTTTCTGTAAGTGAAGTGAAACCCCTTAAGAGGAAGGGGGAGTCAAAAGACATGTAAAAGTGAACAAGGTGCTATCTTCTTTTTTTTTTTTTGGGGGGGGGGGGGGGGGGGGGGTTGGGGATGGGGTGACCCTGTTCGGTGGAATGACAGAATGTCACTTCTTTGTTTCCGGAGTTAGGTTCACCCCTGTTTGCTCGCAGTTAGCTTTATTCATCTGGTTTGCTTGCGGTTAGCTTTCACTCTAGTTTGCTTGTGGTTAGCTTTCACTCTGGTTTGCTTGGAGTTAGCTTGGTTTGGGCAACATGCTGTAAACCATTAGCTATAACCTCTGCCATTTCCATTCAAAATTAAAATATCGGCAAATAGTGAAAATGAAAATGAATAAATGAGTGAATGAAAAAAATTAAAATCAACCTTATTATAAATGTAGATGTTTGTTATTTCCTTTATACTCTAAATGTAAAGTGATTTTTTTCTTTCTTTTAAAGCTGGTAAAGCAACAACAAAAATGCCTTATTTGCCATGTGATATGCCTATCTACCCCGACATGCAGCCCTAGTCCTCCCTCCTTTTTTTCTACATGAAGGTAACATAATTGCCCGTTTTGCAACATAATTTCCCATCCAGACTTCTTTATGATAATGCTTTCGGTGGAATTATAACATTTTGATTGATTTTGTTTGTTCTCTTATTTGGTGTTGCTGTACATGGTACCCGGAGGGGGGGGGGGGGGGATGGTACTCCCATATAAGAGCTATACGGGTATGTGCCGCTCAACATGGTATGCTTTTTGTCTCTCTGACTCTGAAACAGGGTATACAAATCACCCTTTTGACTCTAGAACAGGGTTGATTGTTTTCCCAGAATCCTGATTAAACACTATCAAGTATATAGCTATGAAACTTCGCTCCTTTCATCGCTTTATCTCCAAGCCACAGACGAAAGTCAAGTGAGAGCTTTGTGATGTACGGTAGTGTTTTTATATCTATCTTCATATATTTCCATTGTGGATATTGCTGGAACAGGGTACCTACTTTGCAGTGTTTGTCTGGAACAGGGTCGCAAATTGAACCTTTTGTCTCTGGAACAGGTCCAGAGTCTCAGCAACTCAACGGCACACCCCCATAGTAAATTTTAGGGAGTACCCCCCCCCCCCCACCCCGGACACGGTAAAAAAGAAATAAGGAAAAATATTAATTATTATTTATTAAAAAAATAAAACGAATATAAAATTCTTAGCCTTAAAGTTTTACAATGGCCAGAATTCAGAGTTCAATAAAGTGCAAAATAATTAACTGGGGAGCTCCGCTTTTAGGCTTGCCTAAATTTATATATTATAAACGAGCTCAGAGTTGTACACGTATGTTCCATCATAGTTGGTTGAAATCTCAACTGAAATAGTTTCTTAATCGACGATTCACCTTCGGAAAGATGCATTTTCCAGCCGTATGGATTGATGACACCGTTAAAGGTAAGCTTGAATTGATTTAAGCACTTAAAAGATCTATCACATAAGCACATGTACACGAAGCAAAAGTTGTGTGTATCTTGAACCTCCAGTCCGGGGGAAACTGCTTTGAGAAATCTGGAGTAAAATTACGGAGAAATACTTCACGAGGGAAAAGTCAGTTATTGGAGGAAGTTTCGAGAAACCAAGGGCTGGAGTAATCGGGATTCTATACTGTAGTACATTATTCATGTCACTGCACTGTAATTTCAACTGAACAGAACGTTCAGTAAGCTTTACAAGTTCAGTTCACTTCAGCCTGCGAAATAATTTATAGACTAAATCCGATTTCTTTCGTATGCAAAAACAAAGTGAAGGAATCAGGCTCACTAAAATATTTCGTTGCTTGGATTTTATAAATTAATGCCTTGATTTCACTCAATTTTTATGAAGATGCAATCAGTTTAGTTTTTTACATTGTACATATTACACGTATGTGAGTGACCTAACTATTAGGACCTATTTTATTGTAATATGGTTTAATTTCGCCCCACTTTTCCAACCCCTTCCCCTATCAATGTGGTAGTTTGTTTTCATGAGCTCTTTGCTACAATCATACAATATTGGATTGCGAGATGGGAGATGGGGGTATTTAGAGCAGAGTACAGGGCTGCAATAGCAGTCAGTCACCAGACATTGGCTTACCAAATTTGCTCATGTCCGATGAAATGGCAATTGTAGTCGGACATAATGTACGGACAATTTTTTGATCACAAATTCATTTTACGGCAACAAATTGGTAATGTCCAACCACAATTTTTTTTTTTGGCGACCACGATGGTGTCTTAGTAGGAGATATGTCCTTTCAAGTGAAAAAACTTATTTGCAGCCTTGAGAGTGTGATGAGATTTAATAAAAACAAGTGTTAAATTTGCCATGCGATAATAACTGCCATTACATGTACATTTTAGTATATACTGTAACACACAGGTGAATAGTGCTTTACACAGTGCTGATTGGTTAACTCGGAGGTGATTAGCAAAGTACTATTCAACTCTAAGTAGTCAAGGAGAAACAAACTGCCTTCAAGCGTCGCTTTGTTTACCAAAAGTGATGTTTTGATCCGCTTGTTATTCAACTTGTGTGGTACATGTACATACTAAAACAGTTATTCACCTCAGTGTCAGTGAACATGGTGGATTACTATTCACCTCCACTTCGGTGAATACCAGTTCTTGTTCCTCGCGAAGCGAGGCCGAAGGCCGAGCGTAGCGGGGTGTATAATTTTGTCCCTCAAAGGGCTCAGGCGGGATGAAATCTCGTGTGGAGTTTACGGTCATATATATATATATATATATTTGTGAGCTTGGTGTCTGGCAGAAATGACGTCACACGACCGCGCGCTGGTGGCCTAATGGTGTGACGCGCTGGCTTGAAATCAGATCTTCGGGACTGTGGGCGGGGGTTCGAATCCGGCTAGGTTTTTTTTTTTTTTTTTTTTTTACTATTATTTTTTTTTGTGGGTTCGAATCCTGAGCCTTTCATTTTTATCGTTTTTCTTTTCGGATTAAAATAACACTGATTTGCACATAATACTCCCTCAACGCCTATTCAGGCTATAAACTGCTGGGTCTGTTATCGTGCAGTTCGTTGTTGTTCAGTTTCTGTTTGTATTCTGTCCGCGGTATTTTGTCGAAGTCTCTGTAATCGTGCAGTTCGTTGTTGTTCAGTTTCTGTTTCTATTCTGTCTGCTGTATTTTGTCGAAGTCTCTATAATCGTGCAGTTCGTTGTTGTTCAGTTTCTGTTTCTATTCTGTCTGCTGTATTTTGTCGAAGTCTCTGTAATCGTGCAGTTCGTTGTTGTTCAGTTTCTGTTTCTATTCTGTCTGCTGTATTTTGTCCGTTACTAGGTAACAATAACCCAGAGCTTCGCGAGGCCCTGCGAGTCACGTATTACTAGTTAATTTTTAATATGTGTCAACAATTTTAAGCTAGGATTGTAGTTTCCGTACCAGACTGGTTTCAGAAAGGTTCCATTTACATGTACATGTAAGCACAAGCCTGGGTCCAGTCCCATGTACATGTATATGTACAGTGACTATACATGTACCCTAAGATAACCATGGATAATATTGTTCTGTCACACAAAACCTTTTTTCAGTCCCATTTCATTTATGGTCTTCATTATTGATCAGCGAGGACTGTAGTCCTAGCATTCTTTTGCCAAGTCTAGCCCAATCAACAGTTTGATTTCAAAATGGCAGCTCTGTACAATGTATATATTATAGATGAATGAAGAAAGTCAGTCACTTGCACATTTAAATCTGCTCGAACTGGTAGCTGCTCTGAATTAATAGCCTGCGTTGCAGACGAACTAAACCCTGGTCTAGTCCGTCTGCGAAATTAAAGGCAGCCGAAAAGCTTGTTCCGATATCTCGCAGGTTTGCAAGGATCTGTGTATTCACTTCTGATTGGCTAGTTTCATATTACTTTCGAACGCGCTTTGTCACTGGACGAAATCAAACTTAAAACTGGTCATGCAAGACTTACTAAGCTAAAATGAAATTTATTTCTAAACACGGGATGAAAACAGTTCGACGTAATCGCCTAAATCAAGAGTCTGAGATGGACAGCTTTTTTTATAAACAGTATTAAAAGACAATTTTGTAATTATCAATTGGAGAAAGTGGAACATTAAAGATTTGCCATGGCTGTTGGCAATTCAAACATGCATTGTGACCTCCAAAAAATTCCTGCAGCGAGCTTGTTTATTTCGAAGGTGATTAATTTCAATTCGCTTCTTTTACAGCTTTGACTGAAGTCTTCCTATGACTTCCTAGCAGTCAAGGTGTACTCCTTCGCTAGCAGTTTCCTTCGCTTGCTGTGTGCGCCTGGAGAGAGATTGTCTGTTACGCAAGGTACTCTGCTATCTTTGGAAATCTTCGCGCCAACATTCTGTTTGCACAGTATAAACAAAGAAAGTCTGTCAGCATGACCACAAAACAAAAGCTTGTTAGAAAGTAATGATAGTAATGTGAAACTAGCCAATCAGAAATGAATACACAGATCCTTGCAAACCTGCAGGATATCAGAACAAGCTTTTTGGCTGTGTTTCACAGATGGACTATACCAAGGTTTTGTCACACATCCGGCTGCGACGCAGGCTATGAATTAAGTGAAAGCAGCATTTTTATTTTAATTCTTAGACAGAAGGCCCAAGGCCATTTGGACTGTACTGAAAGCTTACATTCATTAAGTGGGTGAAAAACTGCATAGTCAAAGGTGCATTATGTTGCATATTCAGGACCAAAACTCATTGTACCCTTTATTATAACCTAGAGTCTAAAACTTGATGCATGACATTACCAAGAGTTCCATAGTTCCACTGTTTGTAAGACAAACCCGTACTATCATCATTACACATTATACATTTCACCCACAATTTCAGATCAAAGTTATGCAGTACAAAGCTACAGCATGGACTTTTTAATTTATTTCATTTTCAATATGATCAAATGTGACTGGTCAACATATGACTGGCAAGACGAAAGGTTGACTGGTCAACTCCCCAATCAGTCCGGACATTGTCGTTGACCAGCCATTATTTCGAACCCTGGGCTTTGGACATGTTAAATCCCAGCTAAGTCCTGGGGGTCAGGAGACCAGGGTTTCAATTGACTGACGCATTATCATCAGAGTTTACATGTTCCTCTAATGATGAACTTACATTATAAAGCTTAAGTGTATCCGAATAAGTGATCACATTTACACAAAAGGAATGGGATTTGTATTTTTTTTAAATGTAATCATGAAGATCATTTCTTAGGGTTTCATAATGTTGTTGTGAGTGCATAATTTTATTATGTAAATTAATTAATTTTTGAAGTCTATTTTTTTATTATCTTTGCAGAAAAATACCAACAGAACAACCTGGCCAAAAGGAAAACCCTGCAGATACATGTACACTTGTTGAGCTAAGAATAAGTTAGAAATAACAATTAAACAAGTATTAAAAGAACCCTTAGCAGCCATGTGAAGCATGTCATGTTCATTTTAACACTGTGACATACAGTAAGTTGCAGTACTATTGCAAAAAAGATTCCATTTCATTGTGCAATTAAATTTTCATTATTTCAATGGTATAGAAAATGATGGAGGCTGAGGTCCTTTACATATACATGTGCAGCTGTATACATATAGTATTACATGTACATGTATTCACAGCGGATTCAAGTTACAAGAGTGTTTAACGGCCACAGTTGTCGTGTTCGTTGTCACCGTTGAATTGATTCCGTTGCGAGGCAAAATGACAGACGTTGCTAGATGGGAATGACGACGTTCTGTCTGGGAAAAAGCATGTTGTTGTTTTCCCAGACAGAATGTTTGCATTCCCGCCTACCAACGTCTGTCATTTTGCCTCGCACCGCAAACAATTCAACCATGACAACGAACATGACAACTGTGGCCGTTAAACGCTCAACTTGAATCCGCTGTATGCACATGTAAGTTTTTTTTTGAGAGTCTTCATAATTAAGTGTTTGAAATCTTTTACAAATTATTTCACACTCAGTGTTTGTAAAGTAAAGTGGACAATTAACTGTTGTTGCTCATTCATAAATTGTGGAATGCACTTTTTAAAGAGTTTGGGAACTTGAGAGTATGAAAGCAGAGTGAGTGTCAGCTAGAAATTTATTTTTGGCTGTTGGTCACTGCTATTGAAAGCCTCAGGCTTGACCTCTAGAGATATATGTTTGGTCATACATAGCCTGCGTGGCCGGCGCTCAAAGGGGAGGGAGAAGGGAAGTTTGAGCGCAAAGCGCAAGTGAGGGAGAGCACGAAGCACGAGCATTCAAATGTTCCTGCTTCGCGCTTGAACTTCCCCTCTCCTTCCCTGCACCTCTCCTGTACAGTGTTGTTTTTCAATAATTACAACAGATACCACCTTTATCCCCATTCTTTCCTTTGTTTTGGTTCAAAGTGAAGCCACACTTAATTGTTGTTTTCATGTACTCGACCCAAACACTTATTATTTTAAGCACCAAATTTTAAATGTATTTGTAATCCTGTTTGTAATTTGTTAAATTCCAACCTGCTTCTGTGGAATCTTGAAGAAGTTTTTAAAATATATTTTAATAGTGTTTTAAACAGCTTAAAAACACCATTTCAAAATATGTTTCAATACTGTTTTAAATAGATTACAAATACAGTTTAAACAGTCAAAAACGACATGAAAAATATACTTTAAACACTATTTTTAATCTGTTTTTCAAAAATAGTTAAAAAATTGTTTTTAAAAAGAGTTAAAAAACATTTTAAAAATAGTTTACAAATAGTGTGAGAATTTAAAATATATTTGTAATCCTGTTTGAATGAAATATATTTTAAATTCCAACCTGCCTCTTTGGAATCTAGAAAACGTTTCAAAATATGTTTAAAATACTGTTTCAAACAGCTCAAAAACACCATTTGAAAAATACGTTTCAATACTGTTTTAAATAGATTACAAATACAGTTTAAACAGTCAAAAACTACATAAAAAATATACTTTAAACACTATTTTTAATCTGTTTTTCAAAAATAGTTAAAAAATAGTTTTTAAAAACAGTTAAAAAACATATTACAAATAGTGTTGTGTTTGGTAAGGGACTGAGAGAGACGGCTGTTAAGAGAAGTAAACTGATACCATCCGAGGTATAAGGTTTTCTTTCTGGTACTCCTAACCTCTATAGGAGATTAAGGCATCAAAGGTGTAGGAAATAAACAAAACACCAGAGTTGTCAATTGTCGGCCTGGTGTTCACTTATGATTATCAGAAGAAAAATAATTCAATTCAAGGAATTTAGGACATAACAGAAATTTGTTACTGAAGAAATTTCTACCTTCTTTGTTCTCGTCTCTTATATGAAGGCATGATTTTTAAGTAGTCTTCTGGAATTAAAATTAAGTGGGGTCCACCACCATTCGGTTGTATTTTAAAAATTCTTTTTTTAGATGAATTCTTAAGTATCCATGGGTCTGTTTTCCAGTATCTTTTATGGCATTCCAACGGTGTGGCGTTAAATAGTGTTGAACTAGCATTTAATCGTTTCTTCTGCCTTTTCTTCAAGGCTGTTCCAGCACTTTAAATGAAACCTTTGGCCAAATTGACCATACAACAACAAGTTCCTATTACCTTCGATGCTACTGGATAATCCGTGATGTTGGTATACGAGAAGCCATCGCTCTGATTTCTGTACAAGAGATAAATCTTCACTATTGCAGGTAAAGGGGAAAGTTAAAAAAAGATTTATTTATTTATGTTTGCCAAGACAAACGACGTCTTTCTACTTTGTGTAACGTTATTTAACCAGAGTTGGAATTAAAATCGGGATTCAAATTGAGGCTTGAATACGAGTTCCAGTTGTCTTGTTTTGATTTAGATAAATTCTGCAGATTGCTCAAGTAGGTATATGTACATGATAACAAAGATAATAATTAGAAGAGATCAATATCGAAAAAGTTTAAGTTATTCACTCTTTATCAAAATTATGTTGCAAACTAAATAACAAACAAGAGGCACTTCTGTAAAAATTAAGTAAGTAAGAATTTACATAGCAATTGACATCGTCCGGAAGCCTGAGTTATGAATAGCTAAGTTTGCTCTTCTTTAAAATAAGAAAATAATAAGCAGTTTTATTTTACTTACTTTACTCAATGTACATGTAACTTGCTGGAATGAATATTAACCTACACTGATTGAAGAATTTGAATGTAAATTGTGCATTTCTCGCCTCTTAATTATTCAGCGAATATGCCAGGATAACTGATGGGAATTCTACTGAAGTTCTCTATCACCACGGTTGTGCTGGGTCGTTTGCTCCAGAAATTCTTACGTGTGTTCGTTTTGGTGCCTCCAATAACATCTCCGTCGAAGTATACAGAACGAGTTCAAGCAGCAGTATCAAAATCAAGTTTGCCATTTTGAAAAAGGGTCTGAAGTCAGGTATGTTAGCAATGACTTCTATAAATGCTTTTTAGTACTGTACATTTTAACAAAAACAACAGCAGCAACAATTTAACCACAACCACTTCCTGTTATTGCTACTGCTACTGCGACTGCGACTGCCACTGTCACTGCCACTGCCACTGCTACAGCCACTGCCACTGCCACTGTCGCTGCCACTGCCACTGCCACTGCCACTGCCACTGCCACTGCCACTGCCACTGCCACTGCCACTGCCACTGCCACTGCCCCCCCCCCACCCTGCCGCTGCTACTGCTACTGCTGCTGCCGCTGCCACTGCTGCTGCCGCTGCTACTGCTACTGATACTGACACTGCTACTGATTCGACTTCTGCTACTGCTACTGTTGTTACTGCTGCTTCTAATTCTAGTGCTACTTCTTCTGCTGCTACCTCTGCAACCGTTACCGCTATCGCTCCCGCTACTGCCACCGCTTCTGCTCCCGCTACTAATACTACTATACTCATCACTTTCGCTTAACTTAGATACGGTTGATACGAATAACCTGATAATTTGTGTTGTACGTTTTACTTAGCTATTAAGGTTTTAGGATGGAATATAACAATCCTCAACGCTGACTCCACCAGCTTGACCATCCAATGGACGAGCCTTGATGCAAACGTCAATCACGGTGCCAAGTTCTACATAATTGAAGTAAAAAGTATCGATGGCATTCTATTGGCCATAGAAACAGTTCCCGGAAACACCACTTCTACAGATATTAAAGGATTGAAACCTACCTCAAAGTATCGTTTGGTCGTTTTTGGCGTTGATAACAGCGGACAACCGTACAAGAGTTTAGAAAGTGTTGTCACTACAACTAAAGGTTTGGGAAAAATTGTCAGGCTCCAACTTGGACCTCTTGACTTTTAAACGTTTTTTATAAGCACTGAGAAATCATAACACAAATTATATAAGAGGGAAAAGCCCTTCATAAATATGTCTTTATCTATTTTCTTTTCATAAATATGGAGTGCAAACTATTTTTCCAATGTGAGGGTTAACACAGACAGTTGCATCTCTCTTCGCCAACAAGACTTGCGCATAATTATTAGGCACTCAGCAAATTTGCGTTAACGTCTTTATTTCAATGAAAAATATATTAATCGGCACGGAACAAGGCCTTTGCTAGTGATCACCTGCCAAGGTCCTGAAAATTGAATCACTCAATTACTGTAAGAGGTCACCTCTATTTTGGCAGCTTTCTAAAATATGTTTTACTTAATAATTTTTAATTCGTTGATTTAGTGTTCTGCGGTGTTCGACCAAGTAAAACAAGAATCGTTGGTGGCACAGTCGCACAAGTCAACAGCTGGCCATGGCAGGCGATGCTGATGAGCAGTTATGGAAGCCAGTTTTGTGGCGGATCGTTAGTGGATCCATATTGGGTTGCCACAGCAGCGCACTGTGTTAACGGAAGGTCACCTTCTAGTGTCAAAATAAGGTAGATTTTAGTTTCCTAAGTAAATTAGGTTTTATTAAAAATATAAAGTATTTATCAATGCTCAGACAACGTGAAAAATCAGAGCTGATTCTTATAAAAAAAAAACTGAATAACAAGAAGTTCGTGAAAAGAAATTACTCTCAAAAGAAGAAACACTTTAATTTTTTTTTTATTTTGGAATGACGATCTTTTCAACATACACGTTTTATTTAACATGCGAACTGAAGTAAATTAAGTTAGTTCAGTGTTTTATTTCTTTTAAGTGCTCATTTCATATTTTGTCAGGTTGGGAGCTCATTACAGAACAAGTGGCAGTGTTGGAACAGAACAAGATATTGGAGTTGCAAAAATAATTGTGCACGAGAGTTATAACTATCCAAACTCATACAGCAATGATATTGCTCTTCTTAATCTCGTGCGTCCTGCTGATTTGGGAGTGGGAGTCGGGCTTGTTTGCTTGCCAGATACCAGCCATCCGCTTCCCTTTGACAACGTTAACAAAAAGTGCTGGATAACTGGTTGGGGAACTTTATCTTCTGGCGGCTCTCAACCAAACACACTAATGGAAGCATCTGTGCCATTGGTGTCAAAGGAACGTTGTGCTAGTTCTTATCCTAATGAAATCGATGACTCGATGCTTTGTGCTGGTCTAGATGACGGAGGAGTTGATACCTGCCAGGGTGATAGTGGAGGACCATTAGTGTGCAAGTTCAATGGCACGTGGTATCTTGAGGGAGCCACCAGCTGGGGTTACGGATGTGCTCAAGCCAGAAAGTATGGTGTGTACTCCAAACTTCGAAAATTTCAGTCATGGCTATCGACACATTTGTACACTGTCGTCCCACCAAGTGCATCACCTCATAATCAGTCATCTTCTGCATTAGGTAAAAATGATGATTTTCTGTCAATAACCATTTAATTTTTATTTTGACTCTAGGAAAAGAAAATAAGCGAAAATAAGTTAAATGATGTTCAACGGCCTTGTTTTAAATAAGAAGCAAACTGCGCCTCGTGCGCATGCTTGACTTCGTTGAGTTTGCGGTAATCTCGTCTTCGTTCTTTACTACGCAAGCTGAAACGAGCGACGAACGTTTCCTGACTGCAGGTCAAGGAAAACAGAGACTCTGGGTATGAGGTTGAGACTTGGCGAATAAATCATGGCAGGAGATAACCATTGAGTTCAACTGATTAAGAAAGTTGTTTAAAAATCACCAATATTATCCATTATAATTGCTTCATTATAACCGTTAAAATTTTATCGCTATTTCCCTTAAAAGTCTTTCACACAGTGGTAACGCTCGGCATTTTATATTTGGCAATGTTGAATCCAAATAAAATTGTGCACATTGATTGTAGATCGGCATGTCAAATAGGTCGGTAGAAGATCCACAGGTGGAAAATGTGGTGCAAGCAATCTGAGCAGAATTCATGCACAACAAAGTAAAACAGCTTAAAAATTTAGCAACAGCCTTTTAAAAAAAACATAAAAGGTTAAAGAGAAATAAAAATGACGACAATCATTGCAATTTTTATATTCCATCTATAGTGTGCTGTAACTTTGACCACGGGTTGTGTTCTGAATTGAGTCAATCATCTTCAGATGATTTTGACTGGACGCTTACATCTGGTTCGACGCCTTCCTCTTCCACTGGTCCGGGTTCCGGTCATGGAGGATCAGGTAAGATTTCATCAGTGACCAATCTATCGCTTGATTCTTTTTGTAAAAGGTTGAATTGAGTTTTTACCAACAAAGAAAGTACGCAAGCAAGCAAGCAACCAACCAACAACAAACGAACAATGAACACGTAACGAAGCCTGGATTTCTTCCTTTGCAGTCCTTTTCAGACGGTCCATTTAGCTGTTTTCTTCTGACAGCCAATTAAAAGCTACTTTTAAGGTGGCTCGTACCAGTTTTTCTTGCGTGGGAAGTCTGGTGACTAGCGCGCGCGTCACGCTTCATTTCCACGAGTCACGCGCGAGATTTTAAAAGGAAAACAAACATGGCGGCCCAGCGCGAGGTTGCTTTTCTTCAATTTAAGAAAAAATTCCGCGTTCAACTGAAGTTGTTTCAACAAGAACATTTTAAGTAAACTTAATGTTCGTCAGTCAAAATGTTTTCGGATCTCACTGCTCGAGTTACAAAAGCAAATTCGCATGTGCTACGATCGATCTTGTCGGAGACCGGCGGAGATCGTGAGTCAATTCCACTTTTTTCGTTTCAGCTTATTTGAGTTCGCTCTCAAACACATGATTATTTAGACAAAGAAATACTTAAAAGTAAGACCTAAGAGGCACAACTGGTGCCAACTGAAACTGGCTAAATCTCATGAAACTCCTAAGCCGAAAAGTTTCGCAGACAAAGCGAGGGGAAGTCCACGCGTGTTGCGCGCGTATGTGCCCGCAAAGTTAAGCGGTAGTCAGAACTGAGCATGAGTAAATGCCAAACTTTTAAAATCGAAATTTTGAAGTGCGCGGAAACGCGCGTGGGAATTATTGACTTCGCGAAAGCTTTCGCAAGAAAACTAACCCGATGACCCCTATTTTTTATTGCCCTAATATTTTCCTTTTATGTAAAGGAAACGTCAGAAAAATTTTTAAAAAATTCTACGAAAGGAATTTTTAATTACTTACAAATTGCCCTTTTTTGCATTTGCAAAAAATTCGCTTCGTAGAATTTTTTTAAAACAATTATACAGTTTCTTCATCAGATGCCAAAAGTTATCACGAGAAAAAAAATGGGGGTCATCGAGTTAGTTTTCAAGATATAAGCACAGGAAGCTGAAAAAGGGTCCGAAAAATCATTGGTTATCGTTGCCATGGTAACCTCTGATGACGTAATTATTGGTGTTTTGGATCAAAAACACAATGGGTAATGTAATCATACAAAAATTTTGTTACGATCTTTAATTGATTTTTTGGCCATTTTCTTCCAAACGTCGCACAGTTAAAAACCTGAAAACTGGTACGAGCCACCTTAAGATGTCATAAATTTTTTGATGTAACACGTTACCAACCCAGTAATCCAACAATTAGGCCAATATGCTATTTTAGTTCTCTTGTTACAAATTCTAAAATCAAGGCAAACAAAAAAACTAACTAAAAAATGACTGACCAAAAATTAATGGAACAAAAAGGATATTCTCCATATTAGGAAATCATGCATTACTGTTGTAGCCACTGCATTGGAAATTACCACCATCAAAAATTACTGGTCATTCAAGTAACTTTTTGTCTTCAATATGTAAGTATTTTAAGACGTTTTGTTCTTTTATTACAGGAAAGTATATGTACATCGAGACGTCTTCCCCTAGGAAACCGGGAGAAAACGCCAAACTCGTGCTCACTGCTCCAAACAACGGAAAACAATCGTGTCTTTCATTTTACTATCATATGTACGGGGCATCAGCTGGAACTCTGAATGTTTATAACAGAAATACAACAATATTTAATGTATCTGGAAATCAAGGAGACAATTGGGTAATGGTGGAAAGCAACGTATATCTCGATAGCGCGGTAAGTAATATTTTACTTTACTATGGCCCTGTTGATCGTATAATTCCTAACAACGGTTTTGCTTATTGCAGTGGAACCTCGATATAACGAAGGGCTAAGGAACTGGCAAGATGTGTTCGGTATATCGAGGTTTCGTTATATCGAGGTTCTTTTCCATATATTTTGCTATAACTGGTACGAAAAATGTCGTTCGTTATATCGAGGACTTCGTTATATAGAGGTTCATTAAATCGAGTTCCACTGTAATGCGTGATTGTCATTATTGCACCAAAAACAACTTACAGAATCCCAAGTGTTCTTGAAAGGCCAAATTGCAACAACAAAACCAGCTCAAAATGTGAACTGTTTAAAATATGAAATATAATTACGTCTCTCATTAGAAAATATAAGTTATATTATTAATCATTGAATTTATTCAATTGTTCATTATTTACTCGTTTATTTTATTTGCACCATTTTTGAAATTACGAGTGACGAGTTTCTAGTTCTTCAGCTAGAGGTTGCAAGACTGCTTATTTTCGCACTCCTTTGCAGATTACATTTGAAGGAATAACTGGAAGGTCATTTACAGGCGACATCGCCATTGATGAAGTGAAAATTACTGAAGGAAGCTGCCCAGGTAAAACACTTTTTAAGATAAATTCAGAAACATCAAAGGATAATAATGTAAATCAATACCATATGCTCTAACTCTTCTTATTGCTCTCACTCCTCCTCTGATAAGCAATTTTGATTGTAGGCACATTTTTCGGTAACAAAAAATCACTTAAAGCTGTGAGTCTCATTTTCTACTCATCCTCTTATTTTACTGAATGTGGCAAAAGCTCCAAGTGAATACCTCATTTATAATTGCGTAAATTGGTCTTTAAAGAACAGTAAAATAATTATTTATTTAATATATTTCTCTTTCAATGACTGTATCAATGATATCGATATCCTGTTGCATTAGTTTCTTGTAGCTTCGACAGTGGATTATGTCCCGGGTGGAGTCAATCCAAGTCAGATGTATTCGACTGGACACTACATTCTGGTTCCACATCATCCTCAGGCACGGGACCATCATCAGATCATGGCGGATCAGGTTAGTTGCCTTCTACTCTTCATTTTCAAAGAGGCTTACCAATAGTTGAAGGAATGTGTTTATCAAAAGATGCTTGTCCATAATGTTCGATTTTGCACCCGTCCGTCAACCACCTTGTATTCGAAAATCCATCTCAAACTTTTATCAGCTGGCGAATTATTTTTACAACACAATCTCATGGTCCAAAAAAGACATCCCAGTCTAAAAAAAATGTTTATTCTTACATTTTAAAACTCTTGCCATCGTGGAATTACCTAGATGTATAAACTGTGCGTGTGCGGACGATGTTTTATTACCATGGATGGCATGACTCAAACGTTTGATCAGTTCCTCGCCTTATAAATGCAATTTTTGCAAAAAATGCTTGTTAAGTCTTCATGAAGTATTTTGTTTAATGAAAACTTCCTTATCGTCGTAGAACAAGAGTGACCCTGATCCATTATTATGCACGTTGACAAGCATAAATAACTGAAAATTCATTTTTGTTTTATAGGTATGTATATGTACACTGAAGCTTCATCCCCCAGATCAACTGGTGATAATGCCAAGCTTCAGCTTGCAGTACCAAGAGCTAAATCATCGTCATGCTTGATGTTCTACTATCACATGTACGGGTCGTCAATGGGAACTCTAAATGTCTTCAATGGAAATGCCAAAATATTTACTAAATCAGGACATCAGGGATATTATTGGAAGAAAGTGACAAGGACCCTGCATTTGAGCGATGTGGTAAGTATAATCGGCATTTTTTTTATCACAATTATAGAGTTTTATTACATGACTCTCCTGCGTTTTTCCAGCCAGTTAGCCATTGAGATCGCTTATAATGTCCGTTTGCTCTACGGGCAAATTCGACCCCGACTATTAGCTAATCAAAACTGTTAGGTTAAGCCTGCTCATCAGGCCGGAGCTTATCCCGGTTTATTGTAGCATTAAGCGGCTACGAGTATTTCTACTCCACCTGGATGGGATGCTAGTCCATTGCAGGGCCATCCCCCAGCAGTAGTTTCGGTGGAGGGAGACACTATGAGAGTAAAGTGCCTTTCCTAAGAACACAACTCAGTGCCACGGCCAGGTCTCGAACCCGGACCGCTCAATCCGGAGTCCGGGGCACTAACCCTTAAGCCACCGCGCCCCCTTCTCACAACTGTAGCCCAATAAAAAAATTTAGTATAATCAACACCAAAACAACTGTATAGAATAATGACGGTTGAGTTAGGAGCAGTTTTTAATAACAAACGTAATTAATTCTGGAAGACGCTTTTGGATGGCTATATAAATGTGTGTGGGTGAATATTACAATTGCTCGCTCAGTACTTTACAATTAATCCGCAGTGGCGTCTTCTAGCTAAGGGGATCTTAATTTATCCCTGTGAAACAACTTGTGCTATATGCTAATGATGATAATTATCTTACTAACAAATTATGAAAAGCTAAGTTTTTAAGGCCATTATTGTGTGATCGTCTCATCCTGTCTGCTTGTAACAAAAACACAATGCAAAGTCAGTCCCTTTTATACGATTATCATGGTGACATTAAATTCGTTTTTCTTCCTAGCTAACATTCGAGGGAGTAAGGGGATCATCATACACAAGTGACATTGCTATCGACGACGTCACAGTTATTGAGGGAAACTGTCCAGGTAGGATTTATTGAAGGAAAAGGAGTACGTTTGTTTGATTTTCGACAGGTCGAAAATTATATTAATTGCAAACTTCTTTGTTACTGTTTCAAATATTGTATAAAAAATATAATTTCTAACAACACCAAACATCGAAAACAAATTTCTTAGTTCCACTGAATCCCTTAAGTGAGATTTTACCCATAGTTATCATGGTTTTTGTGAACTGAGAACTTACATCTTAAGCTTTTAGAAAGAGTAGAAAATAACGCAATATGATTTAAATTATTCTGGCACTCGATTTTTGTCCAACTAAAATTAATATTACTCGATTTCCTGATGGATTCCGTCTTAAAACAACAAAGTGGAAAATCGGTTTATTGTAACATATATTTACAACAACCTGTCACACGGTACAAAATCCGATATGTTGGATGGCGATCAAGGACTGGACATCCAAAACAAAGATTGATATCATTTATTTTCACCGATAGTTTTAAAAGCTCAAAGCTTGCGTGGCCGTGTATAAATTAACTTGAAAATTGAAAAAAGAATAGATGACGTCTAAATCTCTGATATGTCTCGACACAGAAGCTATGTCTAGCTTGACAGGTTAAAGTCGCTTTGTTTTGGAGGTTGTTGCATTCTTTTGCCATCCAGTAGGGCGGACCTTGTACCATGTGACTGTCTTTTACAAAGGTTTGTTGTTGATGGCCTTAGTTCACTGTTGCATTTTTAATTTGCTTTGTTTTTTGTTTGTTTGTTCTAAAAACACGTTACTATTTATAAAAAATAAGTTCATATTTCATTATCACTTATTGCAATTGGTTAATTAGGTTGTGGAGGCGTTTTAAATAAAACCTCCGGAGAATTGGACGTTGGTAATTCTGGGGACGAGGGCGAATCATTTTGCAATTGGACAATCGGCGATGCTGGAATAAGACAAGCTGTTGCAGTTATCTCTATGCAAAGGATATACTTTGGCTACTGCAGGTAGGAAAATGGTGAATAAAGTTCTAGAACACCACAGTATCAGCAATTTCTCGGTGAAATCGCTAAATACTAATTCAAATTTACCCCTACAAATTTACATAGCAAAAATAAAAAAAAATCCTTAGTTTCTTCACCTTGGTGTGCAGATTTCGTATTTTAGCTAGGAAGAAGCTACGGTGAAGACGCTTAGTGACAACTTGCGGAACAGTGAATCATGCAGACTGTGCGGGCCATTAGCTGCTCATAATATAATGTACACGGTTAGGCTAAATAGTACTCCGGTTAGGTAGAACTGCTTGCACTCCGTTTCGCCTGAAAATGGTTAGCGTTCCTTTGTTGGCTAAGGATAACACTATATACATTTACATTAACATGATTTTATTCAACTGTCTACTCCACTGTGTCGGCCATTTCAAATCACTTCACAGTTTCTTTAACCCTTTAGTGCCTAACAACGCATTGAAAATACCAGCAATGATTACAAATTCATGATAGTAATGAGCCCTCGTTATGGCAAAGTGTTAATTTTCATAGCTTTAAAAGCCAACCTACTGACTACAGCTCCAGATCCCGTTGTATATAGTTGTTTGTATTGCAGCAAATCCGAAAATGCTCGTTTTCTACTTCATGGGACAACAACAAAAACGCACATCTTTGTCTCCAATTTTTTTTTAATGAAAAAATAATTCCGATTCCAAAAGTGTACATTTGCAGCAAACTTCAAGCCTATTCATTTCCGTTCACTAAGAAAACTTCTCATTAATCTTTCAGCAGACTGAGCAATTGCCATTCGATTAGAGCAATGCTTGCAAACCTGTAATTTCCTTATTGGTGACCGAAAGGAATGCCTGGGTAATACAGCCATTTCGGCGAAATGCAAGTCCACTCACCTCCATTTCAGTGTCGAGCCACCCAATCCTACCAGCAAAATACTGCTCAGAACGCATTCTTTGGAAGTCAAAAGTTGTCCAAATTGCCTTGGCAGGTCTCGGAATCCATCCACAGAACGGCCAGAGAGACAACTTAACTCATGAACCACCATGTTTCGATACAAATGTTTTTGGCGTTCCAATCATCGTCAAATCATCTTACCTCTGGTTTCTTTCAGAAGTTTGCCTCTACCCAGCATTCTAGCTTAATGATGCCAGCCTGGGGGCTTCTGCAATACTCGCCAGATTCGAGCCAGTATGCTCGCTTACCAAGACGGCTGAATGCTGACGTCACAATGAAAATTTGAGCCCTCGGTGTTTTGAAACAGCACACATTTTTACTTAAGCTTCTTATATGCAATCACGAAATTCGACAGATTAGCTTAAGCTCAGAAAACTGCTTTGAAAATACCAGAAACTTAGGATTTTAAGGGTTAACTGGAAGTTTTGAAGACTCGAAAGTCTTTAACTTAGCAATGTTAGCCAAACTATAACTAGCAACTACTAAAAAGTATTTCAAAAAAACGCCGTATCTTCCCAACGAAGTTATCTTGGAATCTGACTTATTGTTAATTTTATTGTTTGCGTCTATAGTGAAAATATCAAGATACTTCATGCAGATGCCACTGAAATCTTTAGCTACGAAGGGTGTCAATCATCTCTCCCTTCCGGTTTTTCACTTGAAGTTCCAATTGGACTCGAAAACCACATAATACTGCAAATAAATATGGAATATAGATGGAGCGCTGTCAAAATTCAGTACAACATCTTAAGCCATGGACTTGATTCAGGTGAGAAACCAAATATAAAATTATTCATTTACCTTCTTACTTATTAACCCACTTAATAACTGATCACTCTCGTACTCCCTAAACCCCTGTTGTCATTCTTATCGAATGTATCACATTATGCAGTCATGTTTACAGACGGATATTTTAAGAAAAAGTGGTCACCCACTCTTCGCATATCTGTTAGTCCGTTGGCTAATTTGAAGATTAGGCAATCGAGTGACAAAGGTCACTTTTTTTGACCGAGAAAGCAGTTAAACTTTATTTTCCTTTTACAGAAAAAAGTTAATATTTAACTATCGTGGTAACAAATGATAGCCCAAAAGACGCTTTGATGATTGTATTTAATGTTCTCGGTCACTGCCTGTTTTTTGCCTCTTTGTCTGTCTCTGTCTTTGATATAGTTATTTTTTTGTTAAATCAGTTACTAATTTATTTATTTATTTTGATATTTTTGATATGATTTTGACATGTTTATGTTTGAAATGTTCATTTATTTATTTATATCTCCAGCAACACCCGTCTCCTGGAATGTTACAGTCCACAGTATAACGTCATCGTCAGCTGAAGCCCGTTGGTCAAATTTTCCTCTGCCGTTGTCTATCAGTTACTATTTGGTGAGGTACAAGGACACTAATGGCGTCAGTATACTCTTCCGAGCCAACAGTTATAGTAATACGTACTACACCAATCGTCTTAAAGGTTATACATCCTATGATGTTCAAGTCTTTGCATTTACGACAAGCATGAATGGAAACATCACTTACTCCAGCCAAGCGGTCTCAATCAAAACACTAGAAGGAGGTAAGTCCTCCGCCACCAAAAAGTGGCTTGTATTGTGGTTTAGCTCTAGAGAATGATTTATTTTGAATGTTTTGATCGCGATCATGTAGAAAAGGATTGATAAAGTCGTCTTGTATAAGGCAACGGAAAATTGACGAGGGTAATATGATCAGGGAAAAATCACTCACTCATGCCCATTACGCCTAAGTGGCATGTAGGTCAGCAACGTGCTCCCTCCACATCTGGGAGTCCTTTGCCATGAACTTGATGCCCTCCCAGGTCTTCCCCATCTCCTTTATTTCCTTCTCAACCGTCCGTCGCCATGTGATCTTTGGGCGACCTTTCTTTCGTTTCCCTTCTGGCGTCCAGTGAAGGGCGGTTTTTGCAATGGAGGTTTCTTGGCGAGCGACGTGGCCAATCCACCTCCAGCGTCTCCTCATCAAGATAGGTAGCCATTGGTTCAGTTCTACACCGTTCAAAGAGATCTTTATTTGAGATGACATTGGGCCAAAAGATGCGTAAAATACGCCGAAGGCTCTTGGTGTGAAATGTGGAGAGTTTGGATAGATTCTTCTCCGTTAAGCGCCAACATTCTGAACCATACAGAAGGGTTGTGAGGACACAGCTGTGGTAGAGCTTCAGCTTAGTACGAGTACTGTAAGGGAAGGGAAATATAAAGAGGGGACATTGACAAGGGAATATAAAGTCCACCGTTATTACATCGTTATCATTCATTTTTTCAACCCAGCCAACACTCACCCCCCATCCCCACCCCTGTTACAACCTAAGCCCCAACTCTTAAGACAGTTAGTAATCGAAAGGGGTTATTGAATATATTTACCCTAAAAGAAAAATGCAAACCAAAACAAGTGAAAAATACTTTCTAGTCTATACTTTCAGAGATTAGCAACAGAAAACATATGTTCTTGAAGACGTTATAAGAGGTTCTAATTACTGTTGGTTTGTCTGTTTCTTCAAATACTTTCTGGTTGGTCTAAAAATAAGTCGACTGAAATTTTTTTATAGTTAATTTTGTTTCCATTTACACATGTTACTCTCTATTCTCAGTTCCAAGTCGAGCTCCTGCGAATCTTCGAGTGGCAAACCATAATCTTAATGAAATTAAGGTAGAGTGGGATCCCCTGCCTCCCCTATACGCGAATGGCCATCTCTTGGGATATAGCGTACATTACAAAGATACGCAATACTATTACTCATTGGAGAAAACTGTCAACACCAGCAACCCGGAAGAATCACAAGTTATACTGACAGGTATCGAGATTGGTAGACGTTACCAGATTTCCGTAGCAGCCTTTACATCTAAAGGGCAAGGACCTCGATCACCCAATTTTTATATAACTAAAGGTAAGTTTCCGTTTGAATACCTGTTACTTTACAACGCCTGCCCTATTACGTGTGGATGTGACATCAGCCAATCAATGGGTCCGACTGTTATCTATTTATCATTCGATATGTCATAAACAGTTAAACAAAAAAACCCAAAAACTCAGCAGGTTTTTTTTTTGACATATATTACTATACGTGTACATCGGTAAAACCCTTTAAATTTACCATTGATTAAATTAAAGACCTCTTGTCTTGTCCTGATTTGGACAAGACAAAAAGATTTGCAAAATTAAAGCCATTTCTTATAGAATTGCGAAACGTCGCCCGAGATATTTTCTATCATTGAATATTATTCAGTTCTTCTCCGGACGTCCTTATCAACCCAAACATACAATATAATTATTGTTTCTTTCTTAAATAACAGGCTGTGAAGGCTTCGTGAACCAGTCGTCTGGATGGTTAAACTTTACTCACACGGATTACAGCACACTTAACTGCAGTGTTCAAATACAAAGTGCTGGTATGCGGCAAGGAGTCGCCCTTATTTCCTTTCGATACATATACTTTGTTTATTGCTCTCCCAGGTGAGTTAAAGCTTTTTTGACATTTTTTGTGTCATCTATTCACTGATTGACGGCTATTTTTTGGCGTGCTTCTGTCAGTATTTGTACTTGTTATGACGAACCACTATAATAGGGAACTCTTTAAAAGCAAATGTTAATTCGACTCGATTTGGGTACTCCGTTGGTGATCAAATTGGCGGCGATCTACTGTTGAAAAAGTTTAAAAAATATATACAAGGGAGTTCTAATACCAATAAAATAGTCATAAATCGATGTGTACCTTTGCTTCAAAAATTGTTCTGAATATTCCATGATTGCCTTCGACAATCCGCACGTTTCGGAGCTAGTTGCTTTTTAATTATTTCGGATATTGCCTCGGGTTGGACTGACTTTAGTCCACATGTTCAATGTCCAGTTATTCATCTTTATTTGAATTGGAAACTCGTCTTAAGCCCATCTTATAGAGCAAGTTCCTTTTTTGGCCTTTTTAAATTATCGACATTTTTATTTATTGATTAATCAGTACCGTTATTTTTTGGTTTGTGTAGTGAATTGCTCAAGATTTTTGACGGCAATGGCGTCGAGGTGTACGCTCGAAAAGGATGCGATTCAATCCCTTCCGATTTGTCAGTGGAAATACCATTTGCAGGCGGAGACAGCATTACACTGGCAGTCCAGTTGTCATACAGATACAGTTACGCCAGAGTTCAGTACACGATTTTAAATCGAGCTCTTAGCTCAGGTAAGAAGTTAAGTGTATTTTTACCATCGATTTAAGAGCCAATTGAAACATTAAAACATAACTACCAATGTTGCCCAACTTGATTGAGTTTATTTTTAAACTTATGTTAATAACACGTGCTCTGGGATCTCAGTGAGCGTTCCACCTCATTACTTGTAAAGGGACGTTTGTTTAAAAAGAAGGATTTCTCGACATGGCACTCGATCACTTTTCTGTGTACCTTGGGTTTTTTTAATTTGTTTTTTTTTTTGTAAATTTACGTAATTCAGCGGCTAGTACTACATTTTCTACTATCTAATTCAAGTACGAAACACATCATGACCTATTTTTATTTGTGTGTTTTTTAGCTCAACTTGTGCCATCCTGGAATGTTACGGTCACAAATACTACGTCTTCCTCTTTGACAGTGCAGTGGTCTAAATTTCCTTTGAGCAGTCTACCTATCCAGCGATTCTTTGTGAGCTACCGAGAACATCACTCAAACGTCAGCTTGATTTTCCAAGCCCCAAGTTCTCATAGCACACATTATACTGGTACAGTTCTCAAAAGTTACCAATTTTATGACGTCCAAATTATTGCTGTAACGACGAGTATTGGCAATGATACATACTCCAGTCAAACAGAATCAACAATGACCGATGAAGGAGGTAAATACATAATCAAATGTTCACAAAATGGATGTAGAAATTTTTCACGAATAATTTCAATCTATTATAGGTTTTATCGGGAGACACGGTGGACTAATGGTAGCGCGCTTGACTCCGGATCGAGCGGTTTTGGTTAGAGCCCTTTCTGGGCTCACTGCGCTGTGTCCTCTGGCAAGATACTTTACTCTCATAGTGCCTCTCTTTTCCCGGAAGGTGTATTAATGGGTACCGGCGAATTCAAATTTGGCAGTAACCATGCGATAGAATAGGCCTCCCATTCAAATATGAGTAGGAATATTCCAAATCTCTTTATGCTACGGAAACCGGAATAATGCCAAGTGACGTTTCAATGCTAATCGGACCATCTATACGCAATGTTGGTTAGATTAATCTACCTCTGTAACATAATGTGGGACTGTGTTGAAATAAATAGGGAAATTTTGTGTCATTGACTGATTAACATCTCTACCAAGATATACTTTCCTATTCCTTCCACAAATTGTCAACTATACATAACCAGTAGATTTTTAATTGTAATAATACATGGAGTAAAAAGGAGGATACTTCCTATTTACATTTGTGGTACCTTTCAGTTCCCAGCGCTCGACCATCGAATGTGACACTGACCAACCATAAGTACGATGAGGTGATGGTTCAGTGGGATCCTATCCCCAAGGACACTGCAAACGGCATATTACTGGGATACAGAGTTTACTACTACGAGAATTATTATTATTCTTATTCACATGTGAACACTAGTAGCCCCAATGTTCATATGGTGATACTAACAGGATTGAAGGCAGCGCAAAGCTACAGAATATCAGTGGCAGCGTTTACATCGAAGGGTACAGGTCCACAATCGAACTGGGAATATATAACAACAGGTAAAATTTATTTTTGATGAATTAAGACGATTAAAAAACACCATTTGTTTATATTTTCTCTCTGGGGAAGAAGAAATAAAATATTTGAAGTCATTCAATAATCAAGCACTAGTAAAAATGAGAGGTTGGAGAAATGGAGTAAACTTAAAGTACTTTTAGATCACTTATCGAATAAACACATGTAGCATTGTCGTCAGTTGTCTCTGCAGTTTTTCAAGGTAATTGAAATACAAATCGTTTTATCTATATTCACGTGAAGACTTAACGTCAAAATTTCCAGAATTCAATGTCTTTTTACAGAAAAACATCTGCGACCTCAATAGTTGTAGCTACTTTTTGCCTATCTAAAGGGTCAGTTGAGCCTACAGCATGCTTTTCTAGTCTCGGAAAATCTCACTGAAATTGTTTTCGATTATTTCTTTGTTATTTCTTTATTTTTTTATTTATTTATCTGTCTGATTGTTTGTTTATTGACGGTTTGATTTAATTCTTTAAGGCTGTGGAGGGTACATAAATCAGTCATTTGGTCAGCTACATATTGGTAATAATAGAGGCTCGAGTTACCTACGCTGTGATTGGGTAATTGGCAGCGTGGGCATAGGTCAGGCGGTCGCTTTTGTCTGGATACAGGACCTGTACTTCTATTATTCCTTGTAAGTACACGGCTTGCCCTTATTTGTGCCAGCATTAGAGTGGGCTAAAATCATGCAAATGGGATTTGGGATATAAGAAAGGGGAGGGGGATTAGAAAGAACTGATTTCACATCATTAATTAGTTCGCACATCTGCAAATACAGCAACAGAAGGCTCTACCACATTCTAAACACATAGCTTCATCTTTGTTATCATTTCCTATCCATAAATTGTCTTAAGTTATCATTTTTAGGGCCTTTAGCGCACAGCTAGGAGTGTTTATTGACTTATTAGTCTTATAGAAGGGGAAAAAGACTTCTTACACAATTTGGTGGGAGGATGGGGAAAGGGGCTAAAAGTCAAGGAAGCTTAATGGCAAATTGTAATATCCTGTTGATAATGCGTGGACAAGGATGAACGTTGGTTTCCTATGTTATATGAAGAAATCATAACAAATAACTTACTCTGTTTGGAGTAAACGTAAATCGTGTTTGTTAACTAAAAAAGTACCCCGTCAGGGTCTATGATACACTTCTTACATTTTATAATTACTTGCCTTATAACGAATGTTGATCGAAAGGAGTGCCGGCTTGAACATTTACTTATTTAATTAACTGTCTTTCTTTTCAGCGAGTATTTAAAGATCAAGAATGGGAATGGCTCGGTTGTTCTAAATCAATATGGATACTCTTCAGCTGCACCGAAAACTTTCCTGGAAGTCGATTTTGGAAAAGCAGAAAACATTTCTGTTGAGGTCTATCTCTATTACCGCTACAGTCACTTCAACATTCAATATGGAATTATGAAGCAAGGCATCCAGTCAGGTTGGTTTTTTAATTTTTTTATTTGTAGCTATTAAAATAGCTACATGACTATTACATAGCTTTACAATTGGTTACAGAAATATAATGAAGCAACATTTGACATTGTCCCTTGGTTCTCTATCAGGACGATACAAAAATAACTTACCTTATCTATACATTATATAAAAAAATAATATACAGCATTTATAAAAATCTTGAATAAAGATTTACACGAGGCCAACATTGATCTATATCCGAAGAAAGAACATCACAATCTTCACGTGCAAAAATACAGACTTGTACATTTCCTCTAGGCCCATATGTAAAATTCCAGTAAATACCCAGACCAACCTTCGGTCTTACCATTTGTGCTTTTTCCGACAACCTTTCTCGAATTAGCTGTATGTCCACTCCACACTCACGGTGCTGCAACAATGTTATATCTTTCAGCTTCGCTGATAGCAAACTGGAACGTAACAGTTGGACATACCACAAGGACAAGCATTATAATTCATTGGCAAGACCTAACACCACTGATCACTAAACGGGTCCTACATTACATCGGTCTTATAAAAAACAGGAATGGAAGCGACGTTTTAAACGCAGTGGTTGTAGATGGAAATAAAACTTATGCATATATCGCTGGACTTTCAACTTACACGGAGTATCAAGTAAGCGTCGTTGGTGTTAGTAGTGATGGACAACCTTACCAAAGCTCCAACTTCACAGCCTGGACGGAAGAAGGAGGTATTGCATATTTTACTTCTCTTTTTGTAGTAAACAATATGAGGGAAGGTCTTGCAATCGATGAGGACAAAAGGTCAAAGAATAGGCCAAGAACATTTGACTTTCGTAAACGGTCGATGAAATTTTAACGACGCGTAGAATTTTTTTCTATAGTATGTTTTTTTTCTATAACAAAAATGAAAAATGCATGTCACCACCCAAGGTTGGACCCAGAACCTCTGGCCTGCTAGCATCCCTCCCTCATCGCTACACTACCAGGCTAATCCGACAATCCCCCTCCCCCTCAAATTGAGTTTCATAAGGTGTCTATCTTAACTGTGGCATCTATAATAGCTGACCCTTTCCCAGCTATCCCTAACCTAAGTGTAAAGCTAACTTTTTTTCGTCTTAATAAACATGGCACATTTTCGACCTAGTTCAGGCCTAATCTAGAGCAGTAATGACATCGTTCATTGCGAAAACCTTGGTTACCAGTGTTGACATCGACCGTTAAAATGGTGGCGACCGTTTATGAAAGAGAAATCAGAATAGGCGAAGAGAAGGTGGTGACCCAATGGTCTTCGTTGGACTTGGGTTTGAAAGGTCCTAGTCAAAGCCAGGCCACGAATCTCGTTTTGTTGTCTGGGTCAAGCAGCTCTCTGAATGTCTATATACATTTAAATGGGTACCGACGGATTTTTGTAGTAATCTGCTGACAAAGGTACAAGTGTTGACATATGATACACTACAGTGCCATCCAGAAGGGCTTATAGAACTCATATATATATAATGAATATATGAAATTCATATATTTGTACTGCGGATACTACTTCCCCCGTCATTTAATACCAATTCCATGAAACTTTCAACATCTTACGGAGGGGCAGTGCTCTGGAACCTTTTACCGGGAGAGTGTCACGAGGCGATGTCCCTCAGGAGTTTTGTGACAATGATCAACAAGTCAAACATAATTAAAAATACCAATTTTAACAATCTCTATTGTAAGAGTTCTTAGCGCTTTTTATCTTTTTGTCATTGTAACAATTTTAGCAATATATCTATTTTTAGCAATTAGTTTAGCGTTTTTACCTCAATATAGTTTTAATGTTTTTATCTACTAGTATTAATGTTTTATTTACATATGACCCCACAAGCTATGTAGCTTTTTATCCCATCGTGTCTAAATAAAAATTTTGTTGTTGTTGTTGTTGATATACATTTTAAGCAAATGAAAGATCATCGCATATTACGAACTCACAAGTGATCAGCTCCCAGTTGGCTTGATAACTCAGTTGGTTAGAGCGCTGCACTATTATCGCAGAGGTCAAGCCTGACTTTTTTCAGGCTTGCTTTTCTCAACTGCTTAATCAATCAATCAATCAATCAATCAAGTCGAGTACAATACACAATCGAGTACAATCAAGTCGAGTACATTACTGTGATGATCTTTCATTTGCATAAAATGTATATCCGCAGTACAAATAAATAATTTTTTATATATTCGTTACATATCTTCTCCATCCACGGGTATATTACGAACTCACAAGTGACCAGCTCTCAGTTGGCTTGATAGCTCAGTTGGTTAGAGCGCTGCACTAGTATCGCAGAGGTCATAGGTTCGATTCCCGTTCAAGCCAGAATTTTTCCAGGCTTGCTTTTCTCAACTGCTTAAGTCGAATACATTACTGCGATGATCTTTCATTTGCTAAGAACTCATATTTCTGACATATTCCCTTTATGCACGCTACCGAAACAGGATACAAGCGCTGGAACGGATGTGATTCATTGTTACTCCGATCCCTATGACTGGAAACGACTTTCTTATTTTGACATTGCTGATTTGTTTCAGTCCCTAGTAGAGGCCCAACAAACGTGCGGTTGTCAAACTTACAGTCTGGTGAGGTGAAGGTACAATGGGAACCTCTTGCTCAGCAGTATGCCAATGGACGTATCCTGGGATATTCAATTTACCTTTACGAGTACGATTACTATGTGATGTTTATTAAAACTGTTAACACCACTAGCCCTGGTGTTCACATGGTGATTTTAAGAGGACTAAAGGCAGCCCAGAGATACCGAATATCAGTTGCAGCTTTTACTTCAAAGGGAGTGGGATCACAATCGTATCAGTACATTACAACAGGTAATTTGTTTTGGATTTAAATTTAAACTTGGCACTTTTAAAAAACACTTTTCTTCAATTTCTATATCAAGAAAGTCCATGCCACGCAGCGTTCGAAGATTTCTTCCTTCGAATACTAATTTGTTTATCGCTTAATCAAGATGTACAGTGAATGCACTTTATACATGTCAACCGACCAGAGTGGTATTTCATATCTACAGATACTGTTTTCTAGCAGGCACTTATCTTAGAAAACAAAACATAATTAAAAAGGAGAGAAAAAAAGAAGTTAAAGCAGGATATACATTGAATAAACATGGCCGGAGAAAATCGTTAGTTTTGGAAGTTTCAATACAGCAGTTAGTTTTCCTTTTTAGTATAAGCTGAGCTGCATTTCATACAAAGAGGTCCAGAACGGCTCTTTTATGTTTACTTTATATTCTCTATTTCAATCTTTAGGTTGTGGAGGAAGTTTAAGCCAGAACTTTGGCGAGCTGCAAGTTGGTCGCAGAAGCTACTATAGTTCTTCCCTGCGTTGCACCTGGGCAATTGGCAATGCAGGCATAGACCAAGCAGTTCTTCTCGTCTCTTTACAGGATTTGTACCTCTCATACTACTAGTGAGTGACATAAATTACAGAGGCCAGCATAAGAGAGCCAGAGCGTTACATCTGGCATAACGAAAACAATTCCAAATTCGGTGTTTAGTCAATACCTAGTAAGTTAGTAACACTAATAATTCCAAGTTCGGTGTTTAGTCAGTCCATAGTAAAAAGTACCACATGTTTTGATAATTATGCCAGCGTAGTCAAAGTAATTTAAAAGTTTTTGGGCAATTCTTCTATTGAGTCGTATCCCAGGAAGTTCTCTAACACAAGAAAATGATCGATCCTTATTGCTTGATTGTTTGTGTGAACTTTGGTGGTTGTGCGCAGTTTTGGTGATTGCTCATTGGGTCGTTAGAGCGATGGCTTGTTGAATATTTCAGTGATGGATGGATTGATTGTTGATTTTATGTAAATATAGGGAAATCATTAATTATTTTAACTGTCGTTCTATTTTAACAGTGAATATATAAAGATCATTGATGGCGATGGCTTAATAGTTTTTTATCACTATGGATATTCGTCCTCTCCTTGGAAAACTTTCGTGGAAGTCAAGTATGGAAACGCGAAGAATGTCACCGTAGAAATCTACCTAACATACCGCTGGAGTCGGTTTAAGCTTCGGTACGGATTGGTGAAGCAGGGTCTTCATTCGGGTGAGTTATTTTTTAATCATTTTTATTCATTGGCCAGGCGACATGGAATATAATGCAATATACAACCCCATTCTAGCCTAAAATAACTGCATGTCGAAGTTTCCTTCGAGCCACCTCATGGTATCTGTTTATTATTCTATGAACCTTTGCCTCTTTTCCAAGTAAGAACAAGAAACTTAATCAGTTTTGTAACCGTGCGGTTAATGTCTGACCACCTCTTTTAGTTCTTTGGCTAGAGAGGCACGGCACCGCACAGAAAATCAAAGTGGCTACGAGCCACTAAACTCGAAAAATAAATTAGGAAACAAAGAGGAAACTTTTACAAAGATTTGCCACACTGCAGTTAAATCCACTCTCGACACATAACATCCAAAACATTTGAGGTTTTTAAAAATTGTTGATGAGAGCACTCGGAAAATAAATTAGGAAACCAAGAGGAAACTTTTACAAAGATTTGCCACACTGCAGTTAAATCCACTCTCGACACATAACACCCAAAACATTTGAGGTTTTTAAAAATTGTTGATGAGAGCACTTGGAAAATAAATAAGGAGACAAAGAGGAAACTTTTACAAAGATTTGCCACACTGCAGTTAAATCCACTCTCGACACATAACATCCAAAACATTTGAGGTTTTTAAAAATTGTTGATGAGAGCACTCGGAAAATAAATAAGGAGACAAAGAGGAAACTTTTACAAAGATTTGCCACACTGCAGTTAAATCCACTCTCGACACATAACACCCAAAACATTTGAGGTTTTTAAAGGTAAAAGCCTGTTCCGGCAAGTTTGTGGCCAAATATGGAACTTTTTTTTATTATAACGAACACAGAAATGCTTTGTTATCACTTTCGCTTTTATCCCGTTCCGAGAATATAATTTATCACGCGCAATGCGTGACGTGTCAAATGTCACGTTGAATTGTTTGGTCGTCTGAGACGCAGCAAGTTGCATTCGGGCAACAAGTTTTTAGGAAAATTAAAGGCCCGGTTGCCCGAGAAAAAACTGCCGGACAATCCAGGAGAAAATTGAAGTGTAAGAAATTAATTTTATAAATTTGAGAAACGAAAAAAACCTCCAAATAGCCCTCTTCTGATCGATGAATTGAAATCCACGACACTAAAAATCCATTTTCGTGTTGTCTTATAACCCAGACCTAACTTAATTACGCATGCAAATTGGTATGCCTTCGAAATTTTCGATATCTGGAAGCTTTGGAATGCATTTCTTGCTTCTTCTTGAATGAAATTAAATTCTAAGCAAAGTTTAATTCAAGTTTCTTTCATATTTCAATCTTAAGTTCGGGAATATTGACTTTTTTAAGTGAAGAGATTTACGCATCTGTCTGGGAATTATTTGTTTATTTATAGCTGCCCGAGAAAAAACCGCCGGACAATCCAGGAAAAAATTGAAGTGTAGGACATTAATTTCATAAATTTGAGAAACTAAAAAACCTCCAAATAGCCCTCTTCTGATCGATGAAATCCACGACACCAAATCTGTTTGTGACATTTTTCGAACAGCTTCCGAGCGAATTACGAAATATCAAAAGCGCATTTAATTTAAAAATCATACGTCCTGTGAGTTTTTTACAAACTTCAAAATCCAATATAGTAGAAGGTGGGTGGCTTACTTTTTTGGCCCAGACCATGAAGCGTTCATTCCGAATAGTTCGTGTAGTGCAGACTGTAGTGCATTCTTGCTCCGCCTGATCGATACCTCGTCGTCCAAACACATCTTGATGGCCGTGATAAATACATCGCCACTTTTAAGACTTTAAAACCCATTTGTTCACTTGAGCATTCTTTAGCACATTTTCTGATCGTTTGTGAGGTCTTCAAAAGTGTATTTTGAACAAAGGTGTAGCGAAAGGAACAAAATTTTAGCGTCGGACTCCACACGACAGACGCCATTTCAGCTCCTGTTGTAAACATGTACTGCCGCCTTTGTTCCAACCCTCTCCCCCACATATATCAACAAGAGACAATGGCCCGACTTTGTGGACAAATCAAAACCTAGCAGGGGAGACAGGGGTAAACATGTTTAATTCACTTTTAATGCGGATTTAATGCATAACATTAATTGTTTAACGGGAATGGAGTGACATCCAAACCCCCACTATACCTCATGATACCATGAGGTAAAAAGATCCAAGATACTATTTTAAAAATTGGCATTTTCAGCTATAAAAGTGAATAAAGAATAATAAATTAATTAATAAACTGCCTCAATGAAACTGACATACACAAGAAGCATTCTTGTGCGTTACCTACAACTGACACATTGAAACAGTCGTTTGAATCGCGCTTCTCGCAACTGTGACCTTGTACAATGATATAATTTGCCTTTAATTTTATTGGCTTTGTGGAATTCTTTATGGCGAGTGCGGGGGTGGTGGTTTTTCTGTTGTAACTCTTCTTTATTCTAAGTTTTTGTTTCATCTGGAATAATGACAAAAGAAAAAAATTAGCGCAAACACACTTTCTATTCTCATGTTATTCGTATCCATTACGTTTATCCTTACACATGTAACTGTGATTATTTTGTTTTTATTTTTTAGCTCTGCCGGTAGCTAACTGGAGTGTATCTGTTGGTAACATCACACAAACAAGTATTGCCCTCCGCTGGCCAAATCTCACACCAATCCTGCATCAGCCAGTTCTTTATTACATCGGTCTTATCAAAAACACTAATGGTAGTATATTAAACGAAGACATCCTGTCTGGAAATACTTCTGTTGTATTTCATGGACTGTCACCATATAGGGAATATCGATTGAGCGTCATCGGTGTAAATGATAGTGGTCAAGCGTACACGAGTGCTGAAGTTATAGCTTGGACGAAAGAAGGAGGTTTGTGCTGAGAAACTTGATCTATGTCAATACTTGATTTGCAATTCACTACGTCGTAAGGAGTTTCTTTCTTTGGTAGTAGTCACATTTTTTTTTCTCAGTTCCTAGCAGGGCACCATCAAACATCACTTTCACAAACGTGAGGTCAACTGAGATCACTGTTAACTGGAGTCCTCTTCGGCAGCAGTATGTTAATGGACGGCTGTTGGGATATAGAATTTACTTCCAGAAGACTGGGTATTATTCTATATATTCAAACGCCAGTAGTGTAAACGTTACTAAACCTAACACCACACGCGTAACTTTAACGGGACTAAATCCAGGACAACGCTACGACATCTACGTGTCCGCTTTTACGTCCAAAGGAGAAGGACCGCGTTCCTATCGCTACTACGTAACAACAGGTAGGTCTTTCCAAATTTAGGTTGGTTTTCGCTCTGACCACGCGGGCTAACGCTCGAAACGGCGGCGGTTCAGTTGATATTTTCACCTTCTAGTTGACAATCATCTAAGGGTGTCAGTAAAGCAACCGCTTACAAGCACCACTCCTCAAACAAAAACTAATGTTTTTGAATACACCAATATCGCAATAATTGTAAAAATGCAATAAACTAATGAGAGCTTCAAGTAAAGTTTTCAAAAATCCCCAAAGAAAGAAAAAATGTAAAAAAAAAAACGTCTTGATCAGTGTTTATTCTGCCTTTCGAATGGTTTACAAAACAGCATGATGGTTGCGATTGAACTAGATACGCTGCACATGTTTTACAAATCTAGATTGTATGAAATAGATTTGGGAAACTTACTTGATTGATTAATAATTGATCTTACTGATTCGCTCAAGTTACTTTTTACAGCGTGTAAGATGTCTGTAAACCAGACTGCTGGTCTCATAGACGTTACACACTCGGATTACAACTATTTGTACTGCTACTGGACAGTAGGCAATGTTGGCGTAACTCATGCAGTTGCCCTCTTTCTGATCCATAAGCTGGATTTGAGTTACTGCAGGTAATTATAATCAAATATATATAAAAATCATAAACAAATAAAAATGTAGCTGGTTTCACAAAATTGTAGGAGTGCTCGATGCAAATACAAGCAGAGCGGAATTCTAATTTAAGTCAAAGACTGTAAAGTTACTCGAGTTTTACGCACAAGGCGCTCATCAGACTGTGTGCTCACGGACTGGCAGTTTCCTATATTTTTGTATACATAATGTGCGGATCCCTTACTTTGTTTAATTATTTATTTTGCAGTGAGTATGTAAAGATTTTCGATGGCAATGGAACTATGCAATTCTATCAATCGGGATGCTGGGGTTCGAGTCATGCCGCATCTTTGGTCGAAGTTCCATTCGGAAAATCCAGCAACATTTCAGTTAACATCCGCTTGAGCAAATTAAACAGCCTTGTCAAAGTCCAGTTCGTGGTTTTAAGAACTGGCCTCAATTCAGGTACGTTAAAAAATTAAATAAAGCTTTAATCGTTCCCGATTAAGGAAAAAAATAGCTATATTTTTATCGCTTGACATGGCGGTCAGAGCTTTTTATAAAATACGAGCGATAAAAAAGTCACAACTAAGGGAAAAAAACGGTGGGCTCAGTTTTTTTAAAAAAAATCTTAAAATAACAGAGCCAAATTGCGCGCATATACGGCGTTAAAAACCTACAATAGTGAAAATGGTTTGCTGCATTTATATCTTTGTGAATAGTTTCCCATTTTAGTGAACTGCTTTACTATACTGACAAGAGTTCAACGTGATTCGATTTAAATTGAACATCAACTAAAATAGCTTACCGTCCATCCATCCATTCGTTCGTTCGTTTCGTTTCGTTTCGTTTCATTCGTCCGTTGTTTAAATAGTTCATGCGATTATTTTTTTAGTTATTTATTTTGTTTTTGTTGTTTCGTTGTTGTTTTCTGCTCTTGCTTGTTTTAACTGCTTCTTTCTCGCAAATTTACATGAAACGTTATTTCTTTCAGATGCTGTGCTTCCTGGTTGGAGAGTGTTAGCAGACAACGCAACCAGCACCACTATATTAATTCATTGGGCAAACCTAACAAGTATTCTTAACCGTCAAGTCCTCCATTACATCATCCTCTTAAACAGAACCAACGGGAATGCACTGACCCATGAAATTACAAATGGAAACGTACTACATACAGAAATAAGTGGACTCAAACATTCAACGAATTACTTGGTGAAAGTTGTTGGAGTCGATGAACGAGGGCGACCTTACATAACTCTTGAAGTGAATGCCACGACTAAAAACAGTACGAACAGTTGTAAAACTGATATACTTAACCTTCTATTCTAAGCAACATTTTTCTTTTCCAATTAACTTCCTATACATATTTTAACCATTTAACATTTGGCTGTTAAGATGAGACAGAATAGTATTTCTTATATATCTAAATTTCTTGTTGTGTTAATGTGTCCTTGCAAATTGCATATGCTCGCTCGAGGAGTTTGACTCAGCCTGCGTGCATGTCTGATTGGCTAACGCTCATGCAAATAATTAAGAGGAGCTTTATTGAAAAATAACCAAGCTAATTATGCTCATAGTTGTTTGCACATATCCATATTTGGGCTTTGCAAGTAAATACTTTTTTTCAGCGAATTCGGTAACTGCATTCAGAAATTGTTAGATCATTTGTAAAAGAAAAAACATACTAGCGTTAACTAGCGTTTACAGCGATTTATGCTGTGATTTTATTTCAGTTTCTTGTGGATCTCGGCCTGGCAGCTCACGAATCGTCGGCGGTACAGTTGCTCCAGTTAACAGCTGGCCATGGCAGGCAATGCTGCAAAACAGCTATGGTAGCCAGTTTTGCGGAGGTTCATTGATTGATCCACTTTGGGTCGTCACAGCCACTCATTGCATATATGGAAAGTCACCGTCATCTGTCAAAGTGATGTAAGTAGCAAGTTTCGAGAGTGATTGAATTTACGTTTCTTCTCGGGTTACGATATCAGGTCAAAAGCCAAATACCCATGGCCAGAATTATTTGCCCAATCACGGCATTAATCTTGCATACCGATGATTTTCGGTTCTATGCATCTTTCGTCTGCTCAAAAATATTTATACTCGCTCTGCTTTTCACGATTAAAATTTTACGTACCAGGTATCCAGTGATCTTCTGTAATCGGGGCTCCACAAAACCCTGTTTTAGTCCTCATCTGAGATTTCAAAGCGTGATAGCTCTCTTCTTTGAGCGCTATCTGAATTTGCCCAATTCGTCTCTAGGAGTGTACCGACCGGACAGTTTACTCGATAAATTTTGTCTTGAAAGCAATTTTCGTGGCCCTGCTTTTTGCTTTTAAAATTCCCGTAAATCGTCGAAAAGCAAACACCAGGCGGCAGTCCACGTTGAAATCCAAAAATCCACTGTTATTAAACTACGATATTTCAGCCGTCTTTGCTCCAATTTTACTGCAAAAGCCATCGTTTGAAAGCTCGTTTGCTCCAGTTTTGTTATCGTGCAATTTGAAGGCCTCATTCTTGTGTATCATCGTCGATGTACATGAGCCAAACGTCAGGCTTTCGAATCAGCGGCTATTACCAAGTTTCATGACCGCTTAATGTACGATCCATCAAAATTCGCCGACTCCAATGTCCGCGATTTCTGGGCATGGATCAATAGGTGTGGTTGGTAACCAAAAGAATCGGATGACGAAGTTAAAACAAAACGGAAGAAGCATTAAAAATAGAGATGATAGATATGACACCAAACATACTTCACACATTAAGCAAGGCGTCAAGTATAAAATACTTCAAAAGATGGTTACGGTAAACTACCTGCCATCCCCGCACAAAAAAACAAAAACAAAAACAAAACAAAACAAAACAAAAAAACTAAAAAAAAAAAACCAAAACAAAAAAACGATACAATTTAATGAAAATACCGCCAAACTGGATAAACCCCTTAAGTGAAACCATTGAAGAAGTGAAATGAAAATGTTAAAAAATTAAATAAATAGCTTTGGAAACGCTTCAAAGTGATTAATTAAGTGCAACAAGATGTTTTATGATTTTTTGGAGCAATAACAAACATGCATAACTTATATTGAAATTCTTACCTTTATTTCATTACAGGTTGGGAGCTCATTACAGGTCTTACGGTTCTGTTGGGACAGAACAGAGCTTTGACGTTGTAAAAATCATCCAGCACGAAAAGTACAACGACCCAAACAGTTGGAGCAACGATATCGCACTTCTTCAGCTATCAAAACCTGCTCAACTGGGCAAAGGAGTTGGTCTTGTTTGCCTGTCAGATAACAGATTTCAGCTTCCCTTTGATGACCTTAACAAAACGTGCTGGATAACTGGCTGGGGAACACTTACTTATTATGGTATCACTCCAAACGAACTCCAGCAGGTTGATATTCCTCTTGTTTCAAAGCAGCGCTGCCTGGCATCGTATCCTGGCAAAATAGATGACTCCATGATATGCGTTGGCAAAGACCAGGGCGGAATTGGAGGCTGCCATGGTGACAGCGGAGGGCCGCTTGTTTGCGAGTTCGGCGGTAAATGGTATCTGGAGGGAGCCACTAGCTGGGCGGGAATGCCTTGTGCGTCTCCCTCAAAATATACGGTGTTCGCCAGTATTCGTTACTTGAAGTCATGGATAATAAGCAAAACGACTGGTTCTTCTGTTCCCACTCCTTCAGGCCCAGCTGTAACGTCATGTGACTTTGACTCTAGTTTGTGTTATGGCTGGCAACAGTCATACTCAGATGTGTTCGACTGGACACGTCACTCAGGCTCGACCTCATCTTCGAGTACAGGACCCTCATCGGATCATACAACCGGATACGGTAAGTTTTTTACATATACGAGGCTCATGAGATGGGACCTTATTAAGCGATTTTCAATGGGTTCATAAAAAGGAGGCAGAAACCACCCAGCTTCCTGACAAGAACATGCCGCCAGAAAAAGTTTTTAACAACGATAACTAAATGCGTTTTAGAAGGCAATGTGTACAAAGTGACTTTCGTATCTGCAAAACGCATATTGCATTTAACTTCTGAATGTCGGTAGGTTATCGATATCGTCGAGCGGTTCATGAACTTTATTTTACTAGCTTGCACTCCTATTATACCCCAGATTATATAATATAAGCAATTTGCGTCTCGAAGGAATATATAAGTACGTACTACGCTATTATACGCTCTAAATAAATGTCAGAGTGTGCGTGTTAATGACAATACTATTGTGGGTTAATTAGTAATTTAAAACTCAAAACAGATCTACACTGTCATAAAAGAAAAAAAAAACAAGAACTTGCACTTGTGGGCTTTTAATAAAGACCAAAACCTCAATGAAAATAAGCCGCAAGGCTATATTCTAAGTTCAAGGTTAATTCATAAATTTGCACGTTTGTATTTTTTTGGGTGAATGTTGTGGAGCCAACCTTGATATTTGAGCTAAGCCAACAAGCTCATTTTCATACCAAAGACGTTTTTTTAAAAAAAATGCTACATACTTTTTGACGACCGGTTGACACGACCGCAAACTGATACAGCAGAAGAGTGACATAGCGTATGTAATATAATTGATCGATGATGGTGCAAAATTTTCCAACTTAATTAAGAGTATGCCGTAGGGGTAGTTTATTAACTTACCGATTAACTCTGTCAAGTTTATCTCCTCCGGTTGTTGTCTTGTTTTCCTGTACAGGGTATTACATGTACATCGAAACATCCTCTCCCCGAAGCGCCAGTGATAACGCAAAGCTTGAGCTTTCTGTATCAGGAAATGGAGCACTGTCTTGTCTCAAGTTCTATTATCACATGTATGGGGCTACTATTGGAACTCTCAATGTCTTCAATGGAAATTCGTTAGTATTTAGCAAGTCAGGAAACCGTGGTAGCTACTGGATAGAGGCGACAGTTACCATGTATTTGGATAGCACTGTAAGTTTCAATCAGTATCATATGTCATTTGCGCCTAAAACAGTGAAGTGAAACGTGTAAAAAGTCTTGTTTGAATGTCATGGGCTGTTGTTTCCGCGTTAAATCTTATTGCGCTTTCGTTATTTGATCTTGTGTCAGGCTTAAGTTTTGCACCGCGCGAATTCCGTAATATTTTTCTCCAGTCTCTCCCACATAGGCGAAATCACATGTTTTGCACTTGACTTTGAACACAATTTCCTCGATCTGATTTGTAGCGGGGCGGTCTTTCGGTTTCTTAAAGATATTAGCCAGTGTTTTAACAGGCTTGAAAGTGGTTCTATGCCAAGCACACGTCCAACTCTCTCGGAAACACCTTTTATGTAAGGAATTGAAGCGTAACCCCTTGGAATTCTGGCTGTTTGTTTTCTCGAGCCGAATCAAGGCAACAATCGATGAAACTTTGGGGGTTTCCGTTGACTTCAAGGTCACCGATTACTTGTTGTTTTTCGCTCTGTTTCTGCTTAAAGATATTTGGCACGATCCATCAGTATCTTGACTACAGCTCGTTTTGCGCAGGACAGTGCGACTCGAAAGCTAAAGCAAACCGTTTTTTTTTAAATGTCAAACACTGATCGCCCTAATAACATCTACAAGGAAATCAAGATTGGGCATTTGTTTTATACCATTGTTGTAGTGGTAACTTATAAATGTTTGTGGCACTGACCAGTCAAAGTATGAAAGCCGGAAAGTACGTAAAACTTTTGTGAGCCTCTTTAATTTTACTTAATTCAGATAACATTCGAAGGAATAGCAGGATCTTCCTACACGGGTGACATAGCCATCGATGATGTCTCCATCAGTAGTGGAAGGTGCTATGGCCAGACTGCAGCACCTCCATCAATCCCGACAGGATTCACACAAATGCCTAATGCTTCTATTCCTACTTCAAGTCCAGCTGTAACATCCTGTAACTTTGACTATAATTTATGTTATGGATGGCAACAGTCCTACTCAGATGTGTTTGACTGGACTCGTTATTCAGGTTCAACGGGATCTTACGATACAGGACCCTCATCGGATCACACTACTGGATATGGTAAGATTTCTTTATCCAACTAGTAGGTTCAGAAAAGGTATGTCGCTTTTTGTGACTTCACTTTTTACGCTTCGAGAACGAACTATTTATGTTTAAAGCTGTTACTATCTTGTCGTTACCTTTGTTTAGTCTCGGGTTACTTTTAGATGATTAGTTTAGCATCTGCAGGCTAGTACGGTGGCTTACGTAACGCAGCACATTTGATATGGTGTTCGTGCGCGAAATTGCGTTGAAGCGATTAAACTTTGGAAAATAAAAAGGCTGGCTTATTGATTGACAAGTTCAAGAAGCTACAATTTCTCTCTTGTTTTCCTGGACAGGATACTACATGTACATCGAAACGTCTTCTCCCCGAGTCGCCGGTGACAACGCAAAGCTTGAGCTTTCTGTATCAGGAAATGGAGCACTATCTTGTCTCAAGTTCTATTATCACATGTATGGTGACACTATGGGAACTCTCAATGTCTTCAATGGTAATTCGGTAGTATTTACCAGGTCAGGAAACCATGGTAACTACTGGATAGAAGCGACAATAACCATTTATTTGGATAGCACTGTAAGTTTCAATTAGTATCACATGTCATTTGCCCATAAAACATGTATAAAACAGTGCAGTGAAACGTATAAAAAAATCTTTTTGCTGTGTAACATTTATGGTATGCATAAATTGAAAGTTGGCTCCCGTTAACTAAGACTATTTATTTTTAACTAACGGCAAAAATTCGAAACGACGTTTCGACCGCTCTTCGGTCATTATCAAGTTAAATGTTAGTTTTCCATGTTTTTTATGGCTTAACGTTACTGTGCGAATTGGCTTTAAACACAACAAGAAAGGAAAATAAAATGAACAACAGCGCTGAGAGGTAGAGGAGAGAAAGGAGAAGAGAAAAAGAGACTGGCATTCTTTTTAGTTTTTATATCGTCGAGTTTGGAGATTCTGGCGAGAAAATACACGTCTACAGCGAATTGCGCTTCGTTAAAACGGTGAAAATTTCATTAACCTGGTTTTGATAAATACAGACATAGATATAAAACTAAGTATTTTTTGAGACGATCGATGAAACTTTCAGCAATATAAAACTCGTCACTCTCTAAAATCCCATGTTTTTTGTTGTTGAAATTTTGGCATTTTTGGGAAGAAAATTTTAAGTCACGAAATTGGCGTCCAATTTTGGTTTTAGTAATATAGGATATCTAATGATATTATTTAAAAGACCTTTTTACAAGGATTTCAAAAACTTGAATACAATTGAAATATGTCTATCCAATCAAAAAATTGTGTAGAAAGGCACATTTCATTTTTTTCAAGTTTGTGATCCTTTCGAAAAGCTTTTATTAAGGGTGTGGTCACATCAAAACTACTAACTAAAGTTTAGTTAGCTATTTCAGTAAGTTGACCTCTTCTCTTTTCACTCTACTCTAACTATACACCTAGTTAGAAAATTCACGTGTCGTTGAACCAAAACAATGCAGCTAAAACTATGGTTTAAACCCTGCAGGATGAATTGGTAAAACCTCAGTTTTCAAACAAACAACCAATCAGAATTAAGTCTTTGACGTTTCTTTCGTCACTTTAACTTGCGGGATGAACATAAATATGAAAAGCCAAAAACAAGCGTAAAAAATAACATGCCGAGGGTTAAAAAACAAAAAGGAAACAAACAGACTCTGCACTCTGTGGCGTCAGGCATCCTGTTAAGTTTAACGTTATTCCTGAAATTTCGACAACAGTTTCCTGCTCGAAGATATGAAACAATAAACGATACTCAGACAAAGCTTTTTCTGGTACCGTCAGTCATGGTTAAATTTTTAGAGCTGTCGCGAGCTACGTTTAAATCTGATGTCATCCAAAGGCCAGTTAGAACCAACTTTAGTTAGCTGTGTTGGTGTGAATGCAGAGTCGACCGCAAGCATTAACTACAGTTAACTATGAAGTCAAGCAAATACAGACTAACCAGAACTAATTGTAATTAGCGTCGTTGATGTGACCAAAGCCATTGCTAAAACCAAAATTTGGCGACAATTTCGTGATGTAATTATCCCACTAAAGTGACAAAATCTTAGAAACTGTATTTATAGGATTTAAGAGAATGACGAGTTCTATATTGGTGCAAATTTTCAGGACAATTAATCTAAAACTCAGGAAGTTATTCACTTAGTGCACCTTTTGGCGTCGTCTTTGCCCACCGTGTAGTTAAGCCTAGCCAATTTCAAATGAGTTTTATTTAAAGTGACTGAGCCAGTGTGAAAAATAAGTGGAGCATGCTAAGTATTTAAGGATTCATCATGATAAGTATTAATGGGGATACTTTGAAAATGTTAAATTGTTATTATTTGTACAGACGTTTGTATGGCTGTGTGGCAAAAGTTGCCATCCAGCCACAAAGGCGTTTGTAAAATTGCAAAATTGTTAAGTTTTAATATTGTAATGCGCTTTTGCTCATTTACATGTTAAAAAGCGCAATATAAATTCATAAATTATTATTATTATTAATTTTTGATACAATTTCTTGTTTAATTTTAGGTAACATTTGAAGGAATAGCAGGATCTTCTTTCACGGGTGACATAGCCATTGATGATGTCTCGATTAGGAGTGGAAGTTGCTTTGGTCAGACTACAGCACCTCCAGCGTCCCCGGTAACAACCACATATACGCCGCCTTCCTCTTCCAACTCAAGTAGTTCATCCACCGAGAAGCCTACTTGGTATTCAGTTCCATCGACCTCTAAGCCTTCAAATTCAAGCAGTTCATCTACTCACAAACCTTCTCTGCCTACATCTGGATCACAAGGTATTCTTTATTCTTTGTCCCTAGCTTCATTAAAACAGACGGCTTATCTTTTTGTGTAGATGTTTGTTATTTGTTTTTATAAAATTTTCTTTAACGATAGCATTTTTTTGTGCAAGGAATAATAAAGTAAGAGGAATGATGAGAAGTTACTATGGCGAATTAAGATATCTGAACTTAAAAGTTATAAGCGGGATTGATTTTTGTGATTTTTTACAGTTTGATGGACCAGTCTGTGCGTGTGATTTTTGGTTGAGGGTCTGGGTTTGACGCGAAGGAAATTGTCAAAAAAAGAAACAAAAAATTATAACGCGTAATCGATTTTTGACACATGATCTGCAACCTGCAGTTATCAAATGGCTTTACAAGGCGGGTCTAAGAAGAGTTGAAAACTACTTATAAGAAAATAAATAAGAAAGGCTCTGATCTATTTGCAATGTGCTGTTCAAATTACACTATGTCTTAGCCATGTGTGTCTTTGAGCTCATCAAACAGTTTGCACCCGCGTTGAGTATTAGCATTTGCTATTATTGCTTTTTTGCTTTGATCTAATAGTTTTAAAGCAAACTGATTGTTTTTCCCTTTCTTTTAACGCAGATTGTTCAGATAAACCAGGATCTTTCTTGAACTGCGCTTCCCTTCCTAATTATGGAAATTTTTGCTTAGTACATTATAACCTGACAAAAGAGTATTGCGCCAAGTCATGTGGATTTTGTGGAGGTAATTTTTTTTATTAAATCGTAACAAAATGATATAGGGAACTAAAATGACTCTTTATTTTTAATTTAACACCGAAGATGATTCATTTGTTTAGATTTGGTAACGTATAATTTTCTCCAACGATCTAGTTCTTTCTTTTTGGTACAAGAGTAAGGTGAATAATAAGTGTATGGGTTGCCTATGGATATTTAGAGTAGACGCTTGAAATTGGTCATTTGGACTTTACAATTAAACAAAATGCAGAGTGGATATAAAAAATGGCTCTATTGAACTTGTTGTGGCTAAAACGCCAATTTAACTTAAGATGATCACAGATTTTTTTATCAGTACACAAAAACGCCTCGATCCGAGGGTGAATCAGGAAACAGTTTAAAATTTCCTATGGTCAAAGCGGTATTTTTCATATTTCTAGTTGAATGCTTTGACAACCCTGTGTTCTCGGATCTTTGCTCAAGTCTTCCATCGTACGGGAATTTCTGCCTTGCTCAGTCAAATTGGACAAAGAAGAATTGTCGAAAGTCGTGTGGCTTCTGTAGAGGTAAGGTTCCTTTAGTTTGTTAATGAAAAATTGTTTATCGTCTAAGAGAATGAAGAGAATGAAGCAATCTGATTGGTTGATTTCAGTTGTTGGCCCTTTGACTACCTTAGTCATGTAATAAGTTCTTTTAATGCACAACTAGTTGAAAATACATATGAAGCTCCAAACGTGGATTTCATGCGCTATATATTTACAAAGGTTTTTCTTAATTTTTTGTTTACAAGATGATCCTCCTACCACCAATGCCTTCCAACCAAGTCCATCTATATCCACTCTTTCTCCTCGAACACCATCAAACGAAGAAAAACAAGAATCGGTCATGATAGAAATTCGTGACTTTGATATGAAAAAGGTAATCCTTTACTACTATTAATGTTTTTTTTTATTAAATTGGCGCTTCCACAGTCAGGATTTAAAAGAACTAGCGCAGTTTCAGGGCTCTTAATTGTCCTTAATTAATCGTGTACGTAGAAAAGGTTATGACGGTGAATTACGCTGTTCTAGTTCTGCAACTGAAGTTAAAGTACGCCTGGGCAATGAGCGGTTGCGTTTAGTCTTCGAGAAGTCATTTTACCCTTTTGATATAAATTATGGCTTTCGACCTCATTTAAAACCAAAAAAGGGAATCAAACGTTTAATTAAAGTGAGCTTTTTGGTTTTCTAGTGCAACGAAGTGATGAACTTAAAGTTTATAGTTTATGCTAGATTATTTTTTTATGTTGCTATCACTGTAAGTTTGAAACCTGTTATGATTTGATTTTTTATCACTAATTTCAGAGCTAAGCTTGTCAAATGGTTTTATTTCCAGCGCTAATGAGTTTTCTCTTCTTTTCCATTTTTGTGTATTTATATATTTTAGTGGGACAAAACAATGGAAGATGACTTTAAAAGAGAAGTTGCAGGGGTGGCAACAGATTACTGTGCTGCTGACGCATCGCGGTGTCAATCAACTTTCACAAGGTAGAGCAACAACCACAATGCATTTATACAAAGATCAACGACAAAAACAACCAGCACAATCCGCTCAAATATTTTAAGGTTAAACATGTATTAAGTTGGAATATTCGTGTCCCGCGCTTAATTTGGCGCACATTGGCTTTTGTTTTTCGGTGCTTTTCTATTTATAGCTGGTACCCACAACCGTGTTGCACTGGAATTCTATAAGTAATTTTTTTCTTGATTTTGCCAAAGCGTGAATGGTTAATGTACTTCATTGCAAATATTATTGCTAATCCTTCCATTTCTTTTGTCTTTCCAGTTCTCGTCGGAGGCGGTCATCTGACAACATGGTATTTTCAGCCGATATGGTTCATATTCTTCCAGGTTATCCAATGCAGTCACCTGATGATCCGCTTATAGCCTTGTTAGCTTTCTATTTGCAACTTCCCAAAGAAATGTCGGGAAATGTCGTTCACAAAGACGCCTTAAAGGCAATTGTGAAAAGAAACATGTCAAGTATTGGAGAATCGATGGGTAGTACCATTTTAAGCGTTGGTCCGCTACCCTCCATCACAGAGACTTCTGCTCCCACCCTAAACCCTACGGCAGATGCTTTTAAAGGACAGGAAGATGAAGAAAGTGACGACGAATCCAATTCGAACAGCACTATAATAGGAGCTTCTGTGGGCGGTGCCTTATTGATCATTATTATCATCGCTGTTGTGTTAGGCTACAAGAAAAGCAACAGGTAAGAAGATGCCCAAAATATTAAGTACTTAAATTATTATTTCAAAGTGATATATGTACTTTCGAGAACGATAACACGATTGTGTTCAAATGACTGTTTTGATTGAGTTAGATTATTTTTGGCACAACAAGAAATTTCTAAATTTTTAGTACTTTTTTCAAATAGAGAGGTCGGAGTAAAGGACACATTTATAAACTGAAATAACAAAAACGAAAATAAAAAACTAAACAATAAAAAAACAGTTAAGATCAACATAATTAAAGCAACGGTTTAAATATAATGATCGCTTCATTATTTTTACCCCAGGCAACTTGTTATTTACGACGAAAATTTGCTCAACTTTTAAGTAGCGAATATCAATTTTTTTTAAAGAAATGTATTTTAATCTACAATTAAATTTCTTCCTAAGATTTGGCTCCGGAAGTCGTGTGCACAGCAAAGACAGTGTCCGCGAAGGAGCTGTTGAAGGCAATGAAGCCATCCACGAGGCTCCAGATGGTGTTGCCACTGTTAAAGGGACGGCCAACACCGCTTATGATAACAATACTTACGTTTCTGTGGAGGAAGCTGTTGAAGTCAAATGCAATATTCCCACTCGTTCATCCAAAAATGAACCTGTCAAAATACTCGAGGAGCAACTCCCGACAAGAAATGTAGATGTGCATGCCCCCGCCAAACACTCATCTGTTAACGAGGGATTTCAAGATGTAAAAGAAAGTGTCGAAAAAGAGCAGGAAAAACCATCGACGTCTAAACAACTCGAACCAAATGAAACCGCGAGCGAATCAGCTAATCCAGCACCAGTGGAGGTAAAAAAAGACAGTGTTGCTGCCAAATCATCTGATGAAACCGTAAGTGATGATGCAGAGGAAGAGGAGAAGATTAATAACGAGGAAGGTCCTAACAAGAAAATGGAAGGAAACGTGGTCGTTGTTTAAGCATTCCTCCTCACACCCAAATTCTCCCATCTTTCAGTCTGTTCTTTTTGGTATTTCGTATATTAAGTTATAAAAAGTTTAATTAGCATAAGTACAAACAAAGTAAGAATTTGCTGTGCTGCGTCGGAGGAGACGGAAAACACTTAAGTTATTCTCAATTGAAAAGCTGGCTTTTCGAGTGTTAGCCGTTAAACTTCCCGGTCATTTGAAACATAATTTCTCTCTAGTGAGATAACACTGAGAGTTGAGAACTTCAAAATAAAGATTATTTTTAAATTTGGCACCTTGGCTCCCCATGCAATCAACGAACGCTTCGGTTTTTTTATTGATGGGTCCTCTGCTAACATACGCTGTCAATTTTTTACTCATATAACTCACCACTCAATACTTCAGCTTCAAACACAAACAAAAAAACCCACAATCCTCCATTTGCTCCGACGAAGAGTTGACACTCGAAGCGTTAGCTTTTCCAAATTGCTGTGGTAGTTATTTTACCTTTTGCAGCCACTAGTTAAAAGTCAGCTATATTTGCAAACAGTCGCTTAGTAACGTAGGTTTTAATGCAAGTATTTACAACAAATAGCTATGGTAAAAAGGTATGAGAGCAAGTAACTACTTTAGATGCTGGATAACCATTTAGAAATTGCTCGATACCAGGCGTTTCATAACTAACATGTTGTAGATTAGCATAATTGCGAGTAACTTGATATCTAAATATTCCCAAAGTGGGGTTTCTGCTATCACTAAATCCTCTATGCTGACAAAGAAACCTAAGATGTAACAATTGGGTCCAAAGTTATCTAAGGTATCTGTCATTGTGAATGTTTTTTTTTTTGTTAATAACCTATAAACACTATGAAACTTTGTAGTCAATTTTTACTACAGTTCTACTTTATAGATTTTTTAATCGAGGGGTCTAATTAAGGTATTATACTGATTCCAATAGATTTTGCGAACGCATGTTTTTTTTTTCCTTTAGACTAACAGCTGGCCTGTTCACTAACAACTACCTATTTTAATCGAAGTGTTTACGAACATTTAGGAAAAGTAAAAATATTACTTGCGTATTGGCTAGCCTTTAATCTACATGGACTATGCTTCTTATATAACCAATCTATAATAAATAGTATTTTGCATATATACGATGATTGAAGAATTGTTGACCCATGAAAAGCATAAAACATGAACGATGCGAAACAAATGTTTACTGAGAAATCTGAAAAATAGTCGTCGTCTGTGAACTAAATAAACATTATATATGATATATATTATATAATAGAATAGGTTGCATAAATCTTGCTCTTAAAGCTCTCAAAGAAATAAAATGTCTTGATTATCAACAAAAGGAATATAAAAGAGCTTACCAAGACTGTTCACCCAGAATACCATTGGGTCATATCGTTCACGGTTTAAGCTTTTCACAGGGTCAACGTTTCTTCAATTAGATTTTACAGTCTGCGTGACTTAAAGCTAAAATAACTTAAAATAATTATCATTTGAGCTTAAAGCTACTGGTGTTAGCTTTAGAGAATATATAGTTTTTAATAACACAATAAAATGTATTTTTTGTATTGTCTTCATCAGCCTGTTACGTGTTACGTATACTCAAAAATCAGTAGTTTCGTAACTAAAATAGCATGCAACATTAGTCGCGCAAAAGTTTGAGAGGTAACGGTTTGAAACCTTAAAACGATGCGATACGTTAAAAGTTAAGAGACGTTTATATGGCTGGGTTACAATTCTTGCCATCAAGCCATTAAAAAAAAGTATAGTCGCCGTCCATTCTACAAGATCTGCAAGGCTTATGATCAGTCTCATAGGATATTTTCCCTTTTATTGGTTAAATAACATGCTTTTCGTGTCAACAAACTCTATCATATGGCATAATTGTAGATGGGAATCACTACGGCCGATGAAATGCTTAACATAGATTGCCTTTTTTTGAAGTTAACATTCGAGACGAGCAATCAAATCCTGGTGACTAAGATAACAGTTAGATCATTTTTAAATGATCACGTAATTGTCTAGCCTTTAGTAAGCCGATTCTAGAAATGTATTGTTATTACGTTTTGACGACAAACTGATACAAAATACCTGGAAAATAAGTTATACCTGCAATGGTTACACAGTGCTCATTCTTACTCAAACATTTACCACAAGGTACTTTACTGAATTAAGATATATCCCATGGCTTTAATGTGCTTGTCTCCAGCTTCATTTCCGCAAGTGTTGGTGTCGTCAGGGTTACCTCCCGTCCCAAACCCGATTCTAGAATCACATGAGTTACAGTGATTTTCATTGTTACTAAGGATACCGATTCTTGCTTTAGAATGCAAGGGGTCGTTACCAACTGAATTGAACCCTTCCTTGTTACAATAACTTTGTAAGGAGGCTTGGGAACCAATAAGTGTTTTCCACGTGTTACGACCCAGCGAGGTGGCGCGGTATTGACCATCGGCGATCAGTGAGTACATTGAGTTGGCTTGCTTGTTGATAATAATGAAATTGAACTGTTGACCGACTGTCATACCGAGGCAGATCTTAGAGAAGGATGTGTTCCAGTAGGTCGGTAGCTTGGTCTCTTGTAAGTCAAACCCAGTCTCTCCTTTTACGGGATTGAATGTTTCGTTGTTGTTCCAAAGGTTGGAATCATAGTGAAAGTTCACCTTAAAATAATTCAATACAACATAAAATATATCAACCTTTGGACTTACGGGCTACCTGGGATTTCACTAACACTAACCGATGCCAGAACAATAACACAATAACGATTCTTTTATGGACTGACAATGCTAAAACTAAAAGAACGACGAGAAGTTGAATGGGAATTTTGGCTGCATGTCAAAACAAGGCTGCTGAGGCAACAGCAGGAGCCATGAAATTGTCTCCTCATCCGCTTCTGTACGTAAAATCATTTCTAACAGAAATTTCATACCATATTTTCCCTTCTAATTGTAAGACTCACAGTCTGCCAATACCAGTCAATATGTATAATAAATCTTGGAAAAGCATTTTCAAATCGATGTTAAGATAAATGTATGCTAAGGAAACGTTTCCTCCCTCCGAAATCGAAAGACAGGATAATGCTTTAGGGAGACAATAAATTATTGTATTTCACTTATCACCAAGCTTTAAATATACTATCTTTTTTTTCTATCATCGCGCAAAAGTATCACTGCGACATTCAACTCCTGGCAGTATGCAGGACGTATGTCACATGAACGTTGTATTATGGCCTAGCCACCACAAGATTCCTTTAGCTCAGTGGTGGAGCGCCCAAGTACAAATCTGGAGGCCATAAGTTAGACTTATGTTAGGAGAACTTTAGTATGTCGTGTAACTCAATTATATTAATACCTTGTTACCGTCCATTTTCATGACCATCGTCCACCCACCACCTCCACACGCCCCAAGGTCATTAGTCATGTGACAGTAGACAGGGAGTTCAAGTGATGATTCCAGCTTCAGTGGATAGGCTTTATTACCCATAGACCTAGAATTCGTAAGGTGGAATAGGTTCTTGCACATTTTACGTTACCCTTACAATAATTAGAAAAAAAAAACAAAGAAAAAAAAAAAAGAAAAAAAAAACAGCGGAACGTATTGGACACCGAAAAATGCAACGTAGTTATAGTTTTTCTTTCCCTCCTATCAATGCCACGAACGCTATTGGTGAAGTAACTTTAATAGAACTTAAAAATTCGCAAAAGTGGGACCTTATTTATAATATTATCGAATCATGCACCAGTATTTTAAAAATGACTTAAATGAAATTTGTGGGCCCTCGTCATATAATGGTAGAAAAGCGTGCAGAAAATTCACCAAAATGGCAAATTTCATCACGTTTTCGGTTGACAATAATTGTCGACACTAGAAGGTGTACTTACAAGTTCATGTCAAACAGTTCCTTGCAGGATCCGGCCACCGCTGAGGAACGGAAATAATACACTGTCAAGAACTGGTCCCTTACTTTATTGTGGAATTTTAATAAAGGAAAGGTTGACTAAACCTAGACATCGGAGGACGTTCTAAGTATAGTATTAACGTATACTAGTTCATGTTCATAACATACTACTGAGTATAACACCTGCTACTGTGGCTGATAAAACACACGAAAGGCCGAGGTGTAAGCATTGTTGACAACCGAGAAAAATAAGGTTACGATAATAAAGTTGAACTGTACCAGAACACGTGCGTCCGTCTCCAGTGTACCACGCCTTGCAAGTACAATTAAACGCTCCAAAGGTGTTTGTACAGTTTGCGTTCACATGACAATCATTTATGCCGTTCTCACATTCATCGACATCTAGGAGTAAGAATAAGAAAGATGTGGCAGTCATAGTGATTAAATTCTAATCTCGACCATAGAATATAGAATATAGAATATAGAATACACATTTCAAAGTATGTCTACCTGTACGGATAACTACTAAAAAAAAAACCGAGAAATCCAATATGCCAAACGTGCAAGGACCGCCAAGGACAGCATACTCAAAAGAGATTAGCATAACAATTGACCTAATTAGATGACAACATTCTAATCAAGTTTTAAAAAAGTTAATACTTGATTGAACCCTTTTCAGACAAGGCCTTTTTTGATCTTTTCAGACCGGGGTGGGGGTCCAAAAAAAAAAAAAAGAAAGAACGTATACATAACTATAGTAATATCCGTTCTTTAATTTAGTAGGAATAATCAGTTTGAACCATCATAGTTTCCTCACCCATTTGCATTGCCTGCATGCATGATATCATCACGAATACCCAGAAGTACGCTTGTGAATGACCTTTACGAAAGCCCGAAGTACTTGATGCTAGAAGAGTTTGACTATCGATAGCATCTACGTACTTTGTCTATGGTATTTCCTCATCTTCACTTAGAGAATGTAGATAGATTGTCTGCGAATCCATCTTAGTCACTCGATAGCGTAAATCAAACACCTCCTTTAGTAACAACAAACAAATAAACAAACAAACAAACAAACAAACATACGAACAAACAAAAACAAACACTACGACAGTACGCGTTTAATTTTGAAGTTCCTCGGTATTTTTAGAACCGGTTACATGCACTTATGTCTCTAATATGTTAAAACACGACAGTCAGACAAAGAAACAAAAAAATTAATACTAAATTAGTCTTAATTGATTTTGATTTTTACCTCGGTGCCTCTGTACATAAACCCTTCACGTGGCTTTAGACCCTCAGGGTGTCGAATGTGGTCAGAGTCACTCAACTGACATAAGACCTTATCGTTTATTGGTAGACCGATGTTGATTGACACGCATTTACTTTCAATGGTACATTGCGCTCTGCAAGAAGCACGCATTCCAATGCTTAATGAAACATTCTTAATCAGATGGTCATGCAAAGCATATCCAACGATTGGTGTGCTAAACTTGAGATGTCGGCAGACATCTGCGGATACAAGAAATGAGAACAAAATGGCCAAAAATATACATACATATGTTATAGTTAACATTAAGGTGCTTTTAAAGGAATATTCGACTGTATACAGCAATGAAACATCACTGAAACATCTGGAACGTTTTAAATGATCATTTTAAGTAGCCCCTGTGTGATTTAGGCCTAGTTCAAACGTCGTGCTTCTGCCGTGTCGAACTTAATTGCAATAAGGTTCGACTGTGGCACGGCAAAAACAGGACTCTGATTCAGAAGTCGTGCAAGAGTCGTACCAAGTTCAGGATTTACTGAAGCTACGTAACAGTTATTCAGCGGTGATCCAACAAAAATGGCGCCGTATTCGAAATTGCAGCGAAATCCCCTACTTTAAAAATCATTGCAAGACTCAATTAAAAGACGTACAGAAAGGCAACTGAAAATACTTTTCCTTTTGCAAGCACGTCAAATGCTGTTATTGCAAGTTTGTTTCCTAACTACCCTCCAATTAACTTCGAAGAACTCCACTGCTGGCTGTTCGAGCCTATCGACCTCGTCCCAGGGTCTTCTCGGCGACGAGTTTTCAAAATGGCGGCTTGTACAACGGCCATCTTGAAAGCGGAGTAAACCCTGGAACGAAGTTGCAGTCTGGCAAGAATAACAGTCAATGCGCATAATCCGTAAAGGAGAATTCTCCACGGGTTTCCTCGTAATTCCCCGCGGGAATGTTCTCGCGCCAAAATACATTAATGTAATTTATGAATTTTGTTTGGTGCGGCAAATAGGCTTTGGCGGATTGTACTAGCATAATTTTTGACATAACTGGAGCAAAAAGCATAATTTGTTAAACGAGCACTGCCACGGCATAATAATTAGCAAATTATAGCAAATATGGAGTAAATTCACAAAATTTAGTAAGTATGGTGTATTTTCTACAGAAATAAATTCAATTTAGGCAGTATGTTCTTGCAATTCATTTTTAGCTATACAGGTGTGATTGTTAAGTCGTTGGAGGCATTTTACAAACGGTTCAGAGATATGAGCAGCTGATTTGGACAGCTGACGGCCGAGACAAACTGCCATAAATCACAAATAAATTTACAACACCACTATTTGAAAAATATCACAATTTGGTGTCGTTATTGCACGCCTCTATGTACAGAATCTGTGTCATTTTGTGAGCATAATTTCGGGAATCAGGAGCATAATTTGGGAATTCTGGCATAATTTTGGCATAACTTGTCAAAATTTCGAGCACTGCAAGTAGCATAATATGCCATTTTTAGGAGCACAATCCGCCAAGCCTAGCGGCAAAAGCATGACGTGCCAGAGTCGTGTAGTACGGCAAGGCGTGTCGAACTAAATTGCTTTGTCGAACTTAATTCAAATGTTTGATTCAGACGCCGTGCTTCTACCGCGCTTTGGTCGAACTTAATTCCTTAATAATGTTTGGCACGGCAGAAGCACGGCGTCTAAACTAGGCCTACATTGACAATTTCTAAAAATAATTTTTGCCTACTCTTAATTACGGCTAGATCTTAAAAGAAAAGATTTGAATAATTTAAGAGACAAGTGTTCACATAATTTTATTTTCCTGTTATTTTTTAATTGTAAGTTAAACAACAAAGGCTTCTGTTCCACCTTTTTGGCTTTTTGAAAATTCCGTGTAAGGCAAATACTTTTAAGATCAGTGCTATCCGTGTTCCATTCCTCAAAAGTTGAAAAAGTGTTTTTTTTCCCTTGAAAAAAAATTAACATTAGTGTGTTTTTAATAAAAAAATGTGACATTGTCAGAACTGTCAAATATACGTCCAGTTGAATGTGTAATTATTGGATTTAAAGTACCCGTTGTCTTTTTTATGTTTTTATGTTGTTGCCCTTCTTCTTTATCGCAGTAAAATCGCAAATAACGGCCCAGGGGGCCCGTTTCTCGAAAGTTCCGGACACTTTTCGGGCCCGTAAAGCCATTTTTAATCGTCTGTATTTTTAAAAAACAGAGAAGTGTATAGGCCTGAAAGTTTGTATTAAGGGAACCTCTGTTCGCATTAAAGTTATGCGTATACAAGTCAACTCTGTTATCCTAAGGTTTGAGATTTTGCTAAGGCTCTCCGGGTGCGAAAACTTTCCGGGACCTTCGAGAAACGGCCCCCTGGTCCAAATTTAAGAGGGAGTTTACCGGAGTCTGTAGCCAATATTTTCTCCAAAATATATTCCATTAGGCTTCAAGCAATTCCATCTTACTGCAGGGCTATCCTGGTAGATCAGTGACAGCTTTTCACATAATTAGATTTTGGAAAATTCATTGTGAATCATCGTTTCGTGAATGTTTAAACTGCCAAGCACATTTTGAATATAGGCGCTGTATACGCGCTTTGAAATTCTAGCGGGCTTTATTTTTTTATAGAACATAGGTAAAAACTTTAAAAACCCAGTTTCCCCGATGTGCGACTTCGCCTCTAGTTTCTTGTTTTGTCGTTGAAATGACCTTTGTTACCGAAATATCTCATCAGAAACGTTCTACCAGCTTAACTGGAACTGATGCAGTGCCGAAGATCGAAAGGCAAGATAAAAAAAGAATCAATGAAATTTATTGCTCTTTTTTGGGGTAACGTGTACGCCACCATTTTGCCGTGAACCAGCGAGCGAAATTGACTGGAAATTATTAGCAAAACAAGCCGGACTCCAGAAACGCTTTAAGGTAGGAAAACATTTTTTGGCTACAAAGAGAAGGCATAGCATGTAACGTTTGTTTTGTTTTTAAATCGAAATTAGCAGCGAATGTGAAAAACGTGCTAAGCGAACGCATAAAAGTGTTAAATGAAATTAAAAAAATCTGACCAAACTTGAATGCGTAAAAACTTGCCAACTTTTTAGAATCTTATGTTAGTCGGAGAAAGGGTCATGGATTGGAAATGTGAATGGAATGTTTTTTCTTTTCATTTGTGAAGAAGTCACCAATGAAAAAATTAACTGAGCTTTCACTTTTAATTCACACATGCTGCGTTTTTATGTAACTACCGTTAGCGGCCAAGATCCTTGTAAGTTCTGTGCTTTTTTAATACTATATTCTAAACCAACAAGAAGATGGCTTACCTATGTCCTAGAAGACAATAATGCACTTTTGAGGTCTAAGCAAAGCATCTGAACGTCTTCGCCTAACGGCTCGAGCATCCACTAGTAGCATTATTTTCTTATAGAACATAGAAAACCATCTCTTAGTAGGTAAGCTGCCCTTACCTGGGTTTGCAGCCGATAAACAACTAAGCCAAGCTTCCCAAGTTGCAAACACCAACAGCAGTGGCAATACCGAGGAGGAATAATGTTTCATTGGTAAAAGCTCGTCATCCTCTCATTGATGATAAAGGGTCTTTGAATTTTTCTTAGTTTATACTCAGGTCAACAACTCATTAAGTCGCAAATTAAACACCACTGACACTGTTTCTGGTTTTAAGCCTAAACCTGTTTACGCACAGCGAGTTGTTTTTATTACTAGTAATCAATTATTCATCGTGTTAGTTGAATTCATAACATTCATCCGTAAATTTAATTTAAGTCTGCTAGTGACACGAATAATACTTCACTCGCACTCACTTAAAGTATGTATATATCCTGCAGTTATAGTATACGCAATCATCTATATTCAGGTCAGACTGAACTGCTTGCATAGTTCCGATCCATCGCTATATAAAATACGTTATGTCGTAGGACTGGCGTTACAAATTAAAGGGACTGTGTGATGGCTGAGTTAAGTTTGTCTAATTAAGTTTGGCCAAATACTCGCTATGAAACTTTATGTTTGCGAAGAAACTACTTCTTTGGATCTAAACTGATAAAATCACCGCTTCATTGCAACCAAATGTGTTTCCTCGACATTATAATTTAAAGTTGCAAGCAAACGAGACTAACTTTGAAAACTGTTCAGCCCAACAATATTATAAAAACCCATATGACAATCTATTTCAATCTTCGTCACTTTTGGCCATCCATACCTACTTTTGTATTTGCTGTGTAAAAGTTCCTTCACTGTTTTAAGCGGTTATTTTTACATATCAGCGATTTCCCATGCCTAAATGTGGCTAAATCCGTTTCACAGTCCCTTTTATGCGTTTTGAAAGCATTAATAGAAAACGTTATTTAAAGGGCATTTTTCGTTAAAAATGGAAAAGAATGAATAGTAGTTAGCGACATTTTTATAAATCGGTTTTTTGAAAAATCGCTAAATTCGCTAAAATAAAGTGTCGCCAAAGTTTATGTCATAATTGAAACGGGTTATCGGGTTTTAATGTATGAAAAACATGGGATAACAATTCCTGCCTCCCAAAACAAGGCTAAGAAGTTTTTTATATCTTAAGAACAACAATTCATTCTGTTTAGGAAGATTTGAATTTATCTATACGAAACATCTCATCAAGTCGCAAAGACCACAGATACTGTTTCTAGTAATTAGCTCAAGCCTGTTTAATAATAATAATAATAATAATAATAATAATAATAATAATAATAATAATAATAATAATAATAATAATAATAATAAACATTTTTACACACAATGTGTATTATTACCTTATTACACGAAATTTTGGCGACACGTTAATTTAGCTGTAATAAGCTACCGCAGTAATTAATTATCCATCGTATTAGATGAATTCATAACATTACTCCGTAAATTTTACTAGAGTCTGCTAGTGTGACATAAATGATAACTTCACTCCCACTCACTTTAGGTATGTATTTATCTTTCAGTTTTAGTACAACCAATCATCTTTATTCAGATAAAAACTGCTTGCTTCGGTCCAATCTATTGCAATAAAATAAGTTATGTCGTAGGGCTGCCGTTACCAATTTTTGCGTTTTGAAAGCATTTTATGATAGAAAACAAATAAGGTTTGTCATATTTAAATGACATTTTTCGCCAGGCCCTTTTATGTCATAAAAGACGGTTTATTGGGTTTCAATTTATGAAAAACATGGGATAACAATTCTTGCCTCCCAAAACAAGGCTAAGAAGTTTATTATTCCTTAAATATAGTCTGTTTAGGAAGAATTGAATTTCTCTCACGGAATTGAATTTTCGAATGGGATACTTTTGTAACGGTAGTAACAAGACATGAAGGCAGCCAAGAAAAACAAAACAAGCAACTTAAGCTGGAGACATTTTAAATAAGAGAAGGTTGTTCTTTGAAGGAAGGACCGTAAATTCGAGAGACTATTTTTACTATTTTTTAGTACTTTTCTACACATGAATTTTCGTGCGTTACGTGAATTGCTTCCTTGATAGAATTGTCTGGATTTAAAAATATGTCTACGCCTTACACTAAGCGGTATCACCGACAGTCTTGGAATTTATATGCTGTGAATGTATGTTGGCTTGTGAGATCATATTAGCTAGCACCTGTGTAATTTGTACTCATACAAAACACGTTACTGAATTAAGATATATCCCATGGCTTTGATGTGCTTGTCTCCATTATCTGGACCTATAGTAGCTTCATTTCCGCAAGTGTTTGTGTCGTCGTGGTTACCTCCAGTACCAAAACCGATTCTGGAATCACAAGTTTTGCAGTCATTTTCATTGTTACTAAGGATACCGATTCTTGCTTTAGCTTTTTCTGGCTTGTCTTGAACTAAATTGAAACCTTCCTTGTTACAATGGCTTTGTAAGGAGGCCTGAGAGCCAACAAGTGTCTTCCACGTGTTTCGACCCAGTGAGGTGGCGCGGTATTGCTCGTCGGAAATCAGTGAGTACAGAGAGTTGGCTTGCTTGTTGATGACAATGAAATTGATCTGTTGACCGATTTTCATACCGAGGCAGATTTTAGAGAAGGACGTGTTCCAGTAGGTCGGTAGCTTAGTCTCTTGAAAGTCAAACCCAGTCTTTCCTTCTTCTGGATTGAATGTTTCCTCATTACTCCAAAGGTTAGAATCGAAGTGGAAGTTTCCCTAAAAACACAATATAACTTTTTAAATTATGTCAACGTTTGAACGAACAGGCTATACCTTGTATTTTAAAACACCGTCGATATCAAAGTATTTCAGAACAACGATAGGTGCTAAAATGGGCTGACACTGCAAAAACCGAAAGAATGACGAAACGTTAAACCGAATTTTAAAACAAGGTTACCGTGGTAAAAGTAAGAACCATGAAAAATGTGTCACAGCTATACGAGAACTTCTTTTCAAAAGTGTAAAAGGAACTGCATGGCCCTCCTTCCCTTTTGTACTTCCGAGGACATTGTCAGACTGACAGACTGTCAACACTACTCATCATGTATGTATGTTTAAGGGAAGATTCCAAGCTCGAAAATTGGTGAAAAAAGCTGGGTAATAGGAAGAGTATGCTAGTCCATCGCAGGTTTACCACGAGCAGTAAATTCGCCGGTACCCATTTATACACGTGGGTGGAGATAGGCACAGTGCGAGTAAAGTGTCTTGCCTAATAATGAAACGCAGTAACCCGCTCGATCCGGAGTCCAGCGGACCAACCGCCTACCGCGCCTGCCACATAGCTTATTGGCAGAGAGTGCAAGGTAGTAATTGGAAGATCATGGATTCGACTCATGGTAGCACTTGAATTTTTTCCAAGTGTGCCCATTTAATTCACTGATAAACATCATCTTTCCAAATATACTATCATCATAGCTAAACTGCGAGCAGTCAAGCGTGTCACGCAAAACACGAATGGGAATCGAGATCGAGCAACTTGCGGCGAAGCCTTTTCTGGTCCCCATTAATCTCGTACCCAGATGTCTACTTACCACGGTAGTACACATCTGGTCAAGTGCGTTCAGTTCGCCAATCTGATTGGTCGATGAACAGCTTCAGCATTTGCGCGCGGATGATGCAAACATTGTTTCGCACGCGCGCACCGTACGTTAGCTAGTAGGAAAATATTTGGTTTTAAAGGCTATTCTACAAACGCGTCGTGTTTTGAACGTTACTAATGCGAATAAGCTATAGATACAGTTTGTTGTTCAAGCTTGTTAGAACAAAATGTTTTAAAATGACGATATTCGTGGGTAAAAAGATGGGCGAAAAACTTTGCAAATCTGACGCGTACTTGACGCGTACAGCTAGCTTGTACGCGTCAAACATAGCGCGCGCTTTTCCCACCGTTGAAGGCTGGTTTGAGTGTTTTAATTTATCAGCAAAAACACGACTGGCAGCTTTTTTTCTTCCTCAACTCTATTTCAAGATTGTGTTCCTTGTCTTTCCTTGTATAGGAAAGAAGTTTATTAGCTATTTACAGCGGCCAAGTGAGCTTTTCATCTACTAAATTGCCGAGCATTCGTAGTCGCGTCGTGTGTCACATTTCTGGCACATTTGACGCGAGCAAAATCCGACTTTACCAGATGTTCTCTCCGAGGGTTGAGAAGATCTGGGTACGAAATTAGGTCCCCATAGGAAACGACTGTTCGCAGTCTAATCGTTCAGGAGTATAAACGTTCATTTGTTCTTCAAAACGTGCGGTAAAGCATATATTGTATTTTCACACACACACATGCAAAAAAACAAAGTGATATCACCCCTGGACATAACTTGCTCTATTCCATGACAGCTTAAATTAAAAGCCACCGTTAATTTATACCTCAGTTGATTGTCATGAATTAGTAATTAGGTTGAATAAAATATAAAATATAAAATACCTTGTTACCGTCCATTTTCATGACCATCGTCCACCCACCACCTCCACATGCTCCAAGGTCATTAGTCATGTGACAGTAGACAGGAAGTTCAAGGGATGCTCCCAGCCTCAGCGGATAGGCTCTATTACCTACAGACCTTAGGAATATGAAAGATGGAATAAACTCTTGCATAACTATTTAACGTGACCTTTCTAATTACAGTCAAACCTTCATAAAGCGGCCACCTATGTGGAAATGGAAAGTGGCCGCTGAATAGCGGCTCGTTAATTACTAAAATTCTAATTTTTATGGATCATTTAACTCAACTCAACTCAACTCAACTTAACGTTTATGTTTTTTTTTTAACATACAATTTACAAAAGTGCTTACCCCACTACTAGTTATGTAATGTAAATTTTTATGGCGGTTTGAAAGTTGTAATTAAAAAAAAAATGCGTGGAACACAGTTGCTGGGTGTTGTTCTTTTCCATTCACTTGCATCGTCTGGTAATTCCTGAAGGAAAACAGTATTCAGAACACCAAAATCCAAAATGTCTCTTAAACTGATAACAAATTAAATCGCACAGCATAATATATGCGACTTTTGGTTTCTTCGTTGATTCATTTTGTTTCTCGGCCATTTTGGCCGTTAGCAAAAATGATCAAAAACAGAACTTGTACTCACATATTCATGTCAAACAGTTCCTTGCAGGACCGGGCCACCGCTGAGGAACGGAAATAATACACTGTCAAGAACTGGTCCTTGATTATTATTGAATTTTGGTAACGGAAAGCGCTGACTTAACCTAGCAATCTCTGGAAGCATAAATATCACCGCATTCTAGTTCATTTTTATAGCATACTAGTATCCACAGTCATGCTAATCACAAAACACAACCAGGAAAGGCAGCCATGCACTAAGGTCCTGGAGTAAGCATCCTTTCGACAAAACCACAGTTTTGATCACCAAGTAAAAATTATTTCATAATGATTAATTCTTAATTGAACTCTACCTGAACACGTGCGTCCATCGCCGGTGTACCACGCCTTGCAAGTACAATTATACGACCCAATGGTATCTGTACAGTTTGCGTTCACGTGACAATCATTCCTGCCGTTCACGCATTCATCGACATCTAACAGTATTAGTAAAACAGTAAGCAGTAAGTTTATTATTTACAAATTTGTTTCCAGTGGTCCTGTGTGACAAAACAGCCAAGCTACTCTAGCCGAGATATAATATAGCTCGCACTTCAACTAGGTAAAGGATAACATTAATGTGACACTAATAATCATCCAGTTCAAATCTCACCAAGGGACCAAAGCAACGAAAAACAATTTCTGATAAGGATTTGACAGCATCCTTTCATGTATGGTTAAGCATTGAAAAAATTAGAAAAAAAATGTGCTTAACGTTTACGACCTCGAATAAAAGAGTAACTTGTGACAAGCTCAGTTTTACACAAAACGCATAAGAATAAAGCACAAAGTTCGTTCAGAGATAAAAATTAAAAATGTAAATCACATCTTGAGGTTTACTTAGTCCAGTAATTTGCTGTTATCGATGTCTGAGGATTGACATGTCAAGCAGCTCGCAGCACAAAGCTTCGAAACTTTCAAAAAATTACGTTTTACTTAGTTCATTGAGTGCAGTTCGCTACTAAATTTGTATTTTACTTTCACGACTTACATCAATATGAACAATAAAATTACATTCTGTTTTCAAAGTAGCGTTTGCTTGATCTTGCTTTTTTCTCTTCGATTCTAGGAAGAACTGCTTTCAATCAGCTTTGAACGTTGAAGGTTTTCTGTAAATGCTTCCCTCCATGTCATTAAGAAGTAATCGCATGTTTCCTCGTAGAATAAAGAATCGGTATCACTTGCGTTTTCAGCAATTGCAGATATTATTCCTTAATTTCACTCGACCCATGCAATTACGGATTACCTACACTAAAAGGCTACACTTTAGTGCCATTTTGTTCACCTTTTTCGCATTGTTCACCCGTGTAACCAGTCGGACACACACAAATATATTTCTTGTCCGTGAATCCGTTCAGGCACGTCGCATAATGAGCACATGGGTTACTGGAACATGGATTCTGATGATAGAAAAACGTTTGTTTGCTAAAACTTGAAAATTATGTTCATAATATTCTTAAGGGACGGACCATTATTTTTTTAGGGGGGGGGGGGGGAGGATGAAAAATATTGAAAAAAATTGTTTGCAGGGCCTGGAAAGACAAAATAAATTGTTTGCAAACACGATATGTATAACAAAAAATAGTAAGAATTTCGAAAAAAAGAATGTTTGCAGAGGTACATAAACTAAAAAAAAGTTTGCAGAGGAAAATTTTTCATTCCCCCCCCTCCAAGAAAATAATGGTCCGACCCTAATATCTATTTAAAGGAATGGTGACTTGGATAACATTCACATCCGTATTACTATGGTAATTTGAGCCTTGCATTTATCGCGGAAAAAGCAACACACATAGAAACCTGTAGTTTACGATCTCGCTGACCACGAGTCTCCTAAAGCTCAGCGGTTAGAGCGCCCCCCCCCCCCCCCCCCTCGGCGGTATCTAGAGGGTGAACAGTTCACTCCCACTGGAGGTACTGAGATATTTTATTTTCTGAATAATTTGATCCGATGGAACGTATGTAATGAATGTAATTCTTCAATAGCCCCTAAGGTAGTTTTGTATTAATTCTTTGATAGCGCATTTTTCGCGATTCCTTGTCTATCAACAAACATAAACAAACAAACAAACAAACAAACAAACAAACAGGTAGACCGACACAGACAGACAGACAGACAGACAGACAGACAGACAGACAATCCCTTGAAAAATATATTTGGATAAACACACTCTTCTCGTTGTAAGAATTTGGAACATACCGTTAACTGATTTTGAATTTCCTACCTCGAGATTGTCTAATTGGCGTGGGTCGTGGGTCGTGCGTCGTGGGTCGTGCGTCGTGAGTCGTGGGTCGTGGGTCGTGGGTCGTGGGTCGTGGGTCGTGGGTCGTGGGTCGTGGGTCGTGGGTCGTGGGTCGTGGGTCGTGGGTCGTGGGTCGTGGGTCGTGGGTGTATAAGCCGAATTACCAGCTATCTCTGGATTTTAAATTTACCGAAAAATGTGTGACGCTTAACAAGGCCGAAAATTTCAACTCACTCATTCAAAGACCTCGGATGGAGGTGTTACAAAATACGTTGCATGAGACTACCGCTAGAACTTCCCCTCTCTTTCCCCTTTGAACGCTGGCCCCGCAGTTAGCCACGCAGTCTACTAGTTCGCAGAAAAACTGAAAAATCTTAAACAAAAAAGAACACCCTTAAAACGATTGCATCGACAAGGACAAGTTTCTTCAGTTTGGCTGGTAAGCAAATCAGCTACTTCTATTTCTGCCATTTCATCTGTGTAAAATCGGAATTTTAATCAGGGACCAGTGTGTGGATCAGTGGCAAACTAGTGTCGAAATATTTCCACTGGGTTTCTTGTTTCTTGGTTTCGCAGGATATATGCAAAAATAACATAAACCTTTTTATTTTAAAATAATGGTCTAAAATGTAACTTTAGTCAGTTCAACAAAATGAAACGTTTATTTTGCTACAGTGCTTGACATTGCAAGTTTTGATTTCCCTTTAATCTCTTTAAACGCGGCCTTCGATAGTGTATCAAGCTTCAATTGAAAACGGAAGGTCAAACCTCGACGCACCTTCACCGCATTCAAACATTTTTATAGGCAGCTTTTCTTCCTATTTCGGGGAATTTCGTTTCTTATTGATGTGTTAGGGACGGACCATTATTTTCTTGGAGGGGGGGGGGGGGGGGATAAAAAATTCTCCTCTGCAAACTTTTTTTTTTTAGTTTATGTACCTCTGCAAACAATTTTTTTCGAAATTCTTACTATTTTTTGTTATACATATCGTGTTTGCAAATAATTTATTTCCAGGTCCTGCAAACAATTTTTTTCAATATTTTTCATTCCCCCCCCCCTCCAAAAAAATAATGGTCCGCCCCTTAGTATGAGAAAAAAATAGCTGCTGAGTGTAAATAGCATATCAATAAACACAATGTTTAATTGTACATCATACAACAGTGTACAGCAACTACTGCCTCGCATCCTTGACACCTTTCGTTTGACATCTGTCACTCATTTATACTTTGACCTAAAACACAACGTCACGATAACTTAGTCACTCGAAGGTCACGCTTTCCTGAACATTCCCGTTTTCCCAGGTATAAGAGTGTTTTTACTTTTAAATGTTTTACATCTGAACCAAAGTGCTTTGAAACAATGGCGCAGAAAAGTCCACATATCACCATTTTCAAACATTTTTTAATAAAGCCCCAAAAAGCTTCGTAAATTGTCACGATACCGGTAATGTATGAAACTTTAAATTATGAAATTAAAACCGTATCTTCGAAGTACTTGTCTTGTTTTTGGCATATTTCTGTCGTTTGACCGCGGTCGACGACAAAACTGCAAGTTCGGATTCTGAAACACCAATATCGATGTGGCCTTGTGAAACAAATCTCTAGTACTTAAAACCGGTGTGCAGTTATTAAGTCATTTCAAGAATATAAATAGTTCCTTTCGCTATAGTGCAAGTTTTGATAATGCTTCCGCAAATGCTTTCAGTAAACATGTACATTTCACCTACTTTTAACCAATCATACTTGAGCGTTCCCACGCCACTAATTGGATCACTGGTAGGAAGCGATCAACTGAAAAGAAACTTTTTTTTTCCATATTAAGAGGAATAAAAACTTGGCCATGCACAGGAAAAAAAAATCCATTAGGTGTTCTCTAGAAATCCCTTAAAGTTTGACTCGAGAAGTTGTAACTTTTTCACTTGAAATGACCAAGAAAAGCCACGAATCTTTAAAAATTATAAAATATATTGGCTAGCGTGACTTCTCTGATAAAATTGGAAAATCAAATAAGTGAATAACATGATCATTTAATCGATATGAAAAAAAAAAACCACCAAGCTACCTACATAAAATCGTTTAATAAATTGGTTGTTACCAAAACGGGACCCAAACGCCGATCAGAAAATTCTCATTCGGAAAACAGCCTGCACGCCAAGGTCAAGCAAATACTTGCAATTTTCGGCCCACTTCCGTAAAACTGTCCGGCAGACATGAAGGGAAAAAAGCGAAACGGTGCGCCAGACATAAAAGAAAAACATGTTTTTGTTAATAAGAAAAACGGTATCCAAAAATAACAAATCGGTGAGAATGCTCCTTTGCATCGGGGGCGAACTTGCCACGACCCAAAACCCACTACCGACCCACGACCCACGACCCACGACCCACGACCCACGACCCACGACCCACCCACCCACGCCATTTAGTTTGACCCTCCTACCTCGGTGCCTCTGTACTTAAAACCTTCAAGTGGTTTAAGATCCTCAGGGTGTCGAATGTGGTCAGAGTCACTTAACTGACATAAGACCATATCGTTTATTGGTGGACCAATGTTGATTGACACGCATTTACTTTCAATGGTACATCGCCCTCTACAAGAGGCTTGCATTCCCAAGCTTGAAGAAATGTTCTTAATCACATGGTCATGCAGAGCATATCCCTCGATTGGCGTGCTAAACTTGAGATGTCGGCAGAGATCTGCAGATATCAGGAATGAGAACATGGCTATTACATCAAGGACAGTATTCAATTTACTAACTTTAACCTTAAGGGTGAGTTCGATTGGGAAATCTAAACTTCGGATAATATAAATAAAATAAATAAAACACAAAATGCAAATGATTTTAACTTACCGAAATTCATCTCCAATTAAAAAAAAAAAATCCAAACTTTGATTTCATGAATTTGTTATTTTGCGTATTTTGCGTTTTTATTGTTTGGAACTGCAAAGCTGTTCTCGTGAGTGGCGGTCATTGATGGGCCAACTGTGAGTGCGTAATTGCGAACAAGTTAAACCATAGAGGTGTCTGTTTTAGCTTAAACTTTTTGAACTTATATAAATTGCTGTATGAAGAAAGTTGAAAGCTGAAACGATACTCATCTTTTTCTTTAAAAACAATTTGATTTGTGTTATAATAAAATAATTTTCAAGTATTAAAGAAACCCAATTATTTGCGACATTGACAGAACTGGCAAACATTCAGCTTGCACGTTTTTGAATATTTAATTATTGGATTTGATGGTAATTCTTTAAAAGCACCTGTAAAGTGTCCGTTGTCCGTTTTATAGAGTTGTCCATCATAAAGAGAGTTAAGTAGCAGAAAAATAGCGAAAAACGGTCTGGGACAGATTTAAAGAAAGATTTGATCGATGTCGGTAGCCAATATGTCCTCAAAAATGAATTTCATTTAGCTGCTAGCAATTTTAATTACTAAAATATGACTGCTTAGCTTATTTAGGTCATTGACAGCTTTTTACGGAGCCGGACTTTATAAAATCCATCGCGAACCTTAATATTGTGTCTGTTTGCCTAAAAGGGGCACAATTTTAAATTCCAAACCATTAAGAAACTTTTTCAAGTTTACCTTACCTGGGTTCACAGCAGAGATACAACTGAGCCACGCTGCCCAAGCTGCAAGCAACGGCAATAGCAACACGGACAAGAAATAGTCTTTCATTGGTAAAAGCACGTCATTTTCTTATTGATGAAAAAAAGATCTTTGAAATTTCTCTTAGTTTATGCCCAGTAGCACCTCGACAAGTTGTATGGACCATGGATACTGTTTCTAGTTTTCAGCTCAAAACTGTTTACACAAAGTTAGTGTTTATTATTACTGCTAATCAATTATTCATCGTATGAAATGAATTCATACCAACATTTTGTAAATTCAATTTAAGTCTCCCAGTGTGTCAACAATAATAACATCACTCACAAGCACTTACAATATGCACTCGCGACAAGGCTATGCTCATTTATTCTTGACCTACAAGGTCCGAAATTTAAAGCAAAACAAAGTTTTCGATCATATCTCACAGTCTTCATCAGCAAAGTAAGCTCTGGATAAAAAAAAAATATTTTAAATTGCGAGACCATGGACATCAAAAGGAAAATCAAGGATGCGATCCACGTCAGACGCGAACGTTCAACGTTAACCAAAAATGGGAGCTATCAATTACTCACCATTTTCAACCACTTACTGTCTTGTGTCTAAACAAAAATGTAACCACGTGACATTGCGAAGAAGACTGTGAAATATGGTCGAAGGCTTCCTTTTGCATTAAATTTCAGATCTTGTGACGAGAACGTTATTTTTTTTTTTTTGGCATGACATTTTTTGCTTCTCAAAACAAAGCTAAGAAGCGTATTTTTCTTTAAGTACAATATGTATTTTGTAACGGTAGTTGCTGTGCGAGCCATGTAGGCAGCCAAAACAAAACAAACAACTTTAAGCTGGGAACAATATAAATAAGTGATGTTTACAGTTTCATGCAGGGAAAATAAATTATACAGACTGTTTTTTTAAACATTTTTCAATAGCCGTCTACACAGGAATTTTTGTGAGTTACTTGACTATCAAATTGTTGTCTGGATTTAAAGAGCGTTTCTATGGACGCCTGAGAATAAGCGACAGTCTGCAATTTATATACATGTTGACATGTGAGAGCATATTAGCTTGTGCTGTAAACAAGTAGAGCCTGCATAATTTTACCTTGGCTTGCGTGAGGTAGGTGGGAAGCGCGGTGACCTAATGGTTAGCGCGCCGGACTCCGAAGCGAACGTTCCGGGTTCGAGCCCTGGCCAGAACCCCTGTGTTGTGTTCTCAGTTGGCAAGACACTTACTTGTAATAGTGCCTCTCTCCACCCAGGAGTATTAATGGGTACCGGCGAAAAAATGCAGGTGGGGTAACGTGCATTAGACTAGCATTCCATCTAGGAGGGAGTAGAAATACTCCTAGCAGGTCCAAAAGAATAGAATAAGAACATGCTATATGCGCCACTGTAAATGACGATTTTGGACCCTTGTGTTGAAAGATCATCACGTAGTTTAAAGCTTATTTTCACTCCAGAACCAGCAGAACTAACCAGTTTGACACCTTAAATGTACAGTTTGGGTGTTGTTGGAAAACCGCCATCACGTGGATTCATCTTAATTCTCACTCCAGGTCCAAAAAAAATCGAAAAAGAAAGTGCTACATGAGCAATTGAAAATGACGAGTTTGAGCTCTTGTGTTGAAATACCACCACGTCGATTAAAGCTTATTTTCACTCAAGATCCAGCAAAATCGGCCAGAGACTTGAATTGTACAGTTTGGGTGTTTTTGGAAAACCGCCATCACGTGCATTCTTCCTAATTTTCACTCCAGTTCCAAAAGAATCGAATAAGAAAGTGGTAATTGCGCCACTGAAAATGACGATTTTAACCCCTTGAGTTGAAATACCATTACGTAGATTGAAGCTCATTTGCACTCCAAATCCAGGAATCCTTCCAGTTTGAGACTTAAAATGTACAGTATGGATCTTTTTGGAAAACCGCCATCGCGTGGATTAATCCTATTTTTCACTCCAGGTCCAAAAGAATCAAATAAGAAAGTACTACATGAGCCAATGAAAATGACCATTTTGGGTCTTTGTGTTGAAATACCATAACGGAGTTTAAGGCTTATTTTCACTACAGATCCAGCAAAACCGGCCAGTTTGAGACTTGAAATGTACAATTTGGATGTTTTTGGAAAACTGCCATCACGTGCATTCATCCTAATTTTCACTCCAGTTCCAAAAGAGTCGAATAAAAAAGTGTTACATGCACCACTAAAAATGACGATTTTAAGCCCTTTTGCTGAAATATCATCACGTAGCTATAGATTGAAGCTTATTAGCACTCCAAATCCAGAAATCCATTCAGTTTGAGACTTGAATTGTACAGTATTGATATTTTTGGAAAACCGCCATCATGTGGATTAATCCTATTTTTCACTCCAGGGCAAAAAGAATCGAATAAGAAGTGCTACATGGGCCACTGAAAGTGAAGATTATGGGCCCTTGTGTTGAAAGACCATCACGTAGATTAAAGCTTATTTTCACTCCATCCAAAACCAGCAAAACTGACCAGTTTGACACTTGAAATGTACAGTTTGGGTCTTTTTGGAAAACCGCCATCACATGGATTCATCCTAATTTCCATTCCAGGTCGAAAAGAATCAAATAAGAAAGTACTACATGAGCCACTGAATATCACGATTTTGGGTCCTTGTGTTGAAATACTATAACGTAGTTTAAGGCTTGTCTTCACTCCAGATCCGGCAAAACTGACCAGTTTGACACTTGAAATGTGCAGTTTGAGTCTTGTTGGAAAACCGTCATCACGTGGATTCGTCCTAACTTTCACTCCAGGTCCAAAAGTATCGAATGGGAAAGTTATATATGCGCCACTGAAAATGACGATTTTAAGCCCTTGTGTTGAAATACCATCACGTAGATTGAAGCTCATTTGCACTCCAAACCCAGAAATCCTTCCAGTTTGAGACTTGAATTGTACAGTATGGATCTTTTTTGGAAAACCATCATCACGTGGATTAATGCTATTTTTCAGTCCAGGTCCAAAATAATCGAATAAGAAAGTGCTTCACGAGCCACTGAAAGTTACGAGTTTTGGCCCTTGTGTTGAAAATTATTGAGCTATCGTAATTTCCTTTTCAAGCAAAGATTGTTTTGAGTAATTTTGCGGTTTTCTGCCGAGTTTTGTAAACTTTTAAACGTTGTTTTCAATCAGAAATAAACGCCAACTCGCAACGGCAGTGTTCACGATATCGCTTACTGTTTTTGATTCCTTAAAATATGTTTTTGGCCCTTCTCAGAGCTCATTTTAGCCCGAGCCGCGCCTGAGTCGGGCCAAAAACATATTTACGCCCCCGAACATCAATTCCATTGTTATATTAACACAAATTGTTATAATAGTTTGTCACCGACATGACCGAGTGGACATATCGTGAGCCTGGGCGCCCAGTGTATAGGCCGAAAAAATGACTGGTACTAATAATCTGTAACCCAATTGCAACGCAAAGCATGCACCTTTCCAAGAAGTCGAAACAGGCGAATTTTATAATGCCAATTAAATAATGATCGATTAAGGAGGGAAACGTTCCGATACTTTAGCTCGTTGTTTCAAGTAGAACAAGAGTGATCTTTAAAGCGTCACGAGCAATTTCACACTGATGTTCGTTTTCGCCGGCGAATTTTCTGTGTGAATTTATAAAACAAATCAGTAACATTTTTTATGGTCTGCGCAAGCACATAGACCAAACTGAAATGACGTTATAAAATGTTAAAAACGTTTAGTGAAACCACTCGATAAACGGCTCGTGGTTACACTTGAGTTGTAAACTTTTCATGACGTCGTTTCTATGGTCAAGAACAATGTAGACCTTGACGATTCATTAAATAGAAAATGAAAAGGCAAGGAACTAGAAAATGGCAAAAATAAGAATAAGGAAATAAAACGGACGTAAGTATCGGTGTGCGTCATAACGACAGTAAAATCAATTTCTTTATTCTATACAGGCCCAAATGAAGAGACCGTAAATCCGCAATGATTTGGATTTAGTAAAATGAATGCTGATGGGGGAAGGGGGAGAGAACTCACTGACTCTTGTTTTAAAACGTGATATTATCTACACTTACTTGCTGTAGACTCAGGCCTGACTACATAACAAGCTTTTAATTTTATTCTTTGTCCAACTAAGAATGATTTTAATTGTCCATTTACAATTTCAGACCGTATTGGACTCCTCCCAGTTCTATTACACCATTATTTATTACTGAAAATAGACTTGCTTTACTGGCATTACCGTGCGTGGACATGTGTGATTATAGGCTCCAACAAACGACCAATAAAACGTTTCTCAAAAAAAAAACTTGAAAACGGTGTATAGCGATGTAAGAGTTTTGCAAACAGTAGCGATCCACTTCGTTTCTCCACTTCGTCAACAGCTCTACCTTGCCCCTATTCGCAAACCACGCCCGATTATACATATATACATAACTTTTATTTACCCTCGGATTGTAGCTAATATCTCAATTTCAACAGTACAACACTTCAACGGCAAAGCCCAGACCACAGCACCGTTTAAGGCCGCGATTAGTTCCCTTCCCACAAACAAGTACGCATAATTTCCAAGTAGACATCCTACTCGTTACGAGGGATGCCACCACCACTTACAATAAGCTAACTGCATCGTTTGATTGCGTTACATTTCATTACATTACAATGCGTAACTCACAATATCCTACCTACTTACACAATTTATTTCATTATTTTACAGTGCATAGCATTGGAATACATTAAATACTTTTCTGTGAACATTGAGAAATGCAGACAAATCCTTAGAGACCACGTGCATGCATTTTAGTTCTAACACAATCAGAAGTACACTTTGATCATTTAATGCCACACGGAAAAAAACAAAAACAAATCATAAATAATAATAATCATGCGCACACTGATTCAATCTTGCCATAATTCGGTTAAGTTCTATTACATATGGCTCATACATTTTGTCTGAAATCGTTTTTAGTAACTGAACGGGCAGCGCGAGGCCGATTTGAAATTACGAGCACGATTACTCTTTGAATTGTATAACACGAGGTCCAAGTAAAAATCAATCGTAGTAATAACAAACAACAAGTTTAGGAAGTCTTTCAGAGCCTTTTTGTGTTAAAAAGTCAAAGGTTAATTTATTCGGTCATACAAACAGTGGGTACAGCGAGAAAGACCCTTTTAATAGGATGTGACTGACACACCAATGGCGCAGGTGTCCAATTACAGGTATCCAGTTACAAAACGTTGTAGTTGGAGGTGTAATTGGAAAACTACGTGATCGCACGCCATTTACGCAACAAAAAGGCGCACACTGGCAAAACCAATCAAAATTGAGAATTTTGTTATAGATACGATTAACGATAATTTACTGAATTAAGATATATCCCATGGCTTTGATGTGCTTGTCTCCATTATCTGGACTATGAGTTGCTTCATTTCCACAGGTGTTGGTGTCGTCATAGTAACCGCCCGTACCAAACCCGATTCTGGAATCGCACGAGTAACATTCATTTTCTTGGTTACTAACGTAACCGATCCTTGCTTTAGAATGCAAGGGGTTGTTACCAACTGAATTAAATCCTTCCTTGTTACAGTGGTTTTGTAACGAGGCCTCGGAACCAATAAGTGTTTTCCACGTGTTACGACCCAGTGAGGTGGCGCGGTATTGCCCGTCGGCGATCAGTGAGTAGAGAGAGTTGGCTTGCTTGTTGATGACAATGAAGTTGTTCTGTTGGCCAATTTTCATACCGAGGCAGATCTTAGAGAAGGATGTGTTCCAGTAGGTCGGTAGCTTGGTCTCTTGTAAGTCTAACCCTGTCTCTCCTCGTACGGAATTGAGTGTTTCGTTGTTACTCCAAAGGTTGGAATCATAATGGAAGTTTCCCTAAAAACGAAAAATATAACCCAATAAATTAAATATGCCAAACTCCTTTGGCGTACAGGCTATGTTGATTTTCACGATTTTACCATAACACCATCGGTACCAGGTACCAAAGTATTTTAGAACAGTAATAGATACTAAAGTGGACTAAAACTACACCATACTAGACGAAAAAAAAATAGCTGAAATTGGAAACTTGGGTGCCGATGCAAAAGCAGAAAACAAGGATTTTTTTTTTCCTAGCTACTGCATGCAAACTCATTTTTCAAATTGTAAAAGAGATAAAATCCCTTTCCTCTCCCTTCATTCGTCCAAAGGCTTATTGTGAGACTGTCAATACTAGTCAGCGTGTTATATAAAATGTTTTTTGTTTTTTTTTCGTCATTTTTGAGGCAATGTTTTAATTAGGGAATTTAAAAAACGCTGAAAGTTTCGGACTCCAAAAATCGAAAGACAGGATGTGGCTTTCATCGTATTTAAAAAAGAAGGGTAAAGCATTTGTTGAATTTTTGCACAAACAAATTGTTATTAAAAACTTTGCTCTATACCATGACTGGTTAAGTCGAGAAAGACCGCCAACTAACAACTCAATTAATTAATTTCAGATTATTTTTTAAAGTTAAATATAATTAACAATTATTCTTTGAAATCGAGGTGAATAGTGGTAGAATATTCACCGAGCAGCGGAGCGGCGAGGTGAATATTCTGCCGCTATTCACCGAGTTTGTTTTAGTATATACACACGAAGTGATCTCAACAACAAGCGATCTCAAAGTTTTCAGAAGGAAACCATTTAAAGTCGATTTAATTAACCTCTCAATTCATGCGTGGAAAACGTACACATAAGCGGCCCTAACCGACATGCGCGAAACAGTTTACAGAATCTTCAAACATGGCAAATCTAGTTAATCTTCGATAAAATCCTCGTCACAATCTAGCAAAATGGTCCTTTAACACCACTCAAACCTGCAATCTGATCAAAAACCTGCTTGCAAACATTTTGACCGTTGAATCAAAGCTTTTGAAGTTCACTTGAATTAAAAATTGAAAGAGCAGTTGGCGAATTCGAAGGATCCACCTGAAGTTTGGATTATAAGCTTACTGAATGTCTGCAGAACTGTGGTGAAAACTGGATGTTTTCTTGCACAAAGACTTTTTCCTGAATATTTGTGGAGGATCTTGGTTGAATAACACTTGATGTTGCTGCCGATAAATCTGCGGTATTCATTTCTGCCGATGCCGGGCGAAGAGCGAATTGACGGTAAGCAATTGTTTATCGTTTTAGTACTCGAGTTCAGTGTGGACATTGTGCTGCAAATTGCGAAATATGTAGTCTTCTATTACTTTGAAAACCATCAGGCCAAATTTCTTTGCCTTTTTTTGTCTTTTCTGGTTCACCATCTTCTTGTATTCTTAGTATTTGCGATTCAGAAACGCCGGCGAAACGCGAGTTTACGCCGGCCATTTTGTTTCAGTTTGGATCAAGCATTATTCACTCCGTAGGGAGTGAATAATGCTCATTAGCCCGAGATTGCGAACCAATCAGATTGCTTGAAACACCAAGATCACTGAGTGTGTATATACTAATACAAAATATACAATACCTTGTTACCATCCATTTTCATGACCATCGTCCATCCACCACCTCCACACACCCCAAGGTCATTAGTCATGTGACAGTAGACAGGAAGTTCAAACGAAGATCCTAGCTTCAGCGGATAGGCTCTATTACCTATAGACCTGTAAAATAAGAAAGATGCAATAGTCCCCTTGCTCGACACCCTAAGGTTTCCTTGTCAAGCATCAATAATAACCTTGCCACGAACTGCGCGTCAGGAGTGAAAGTTGCTTCATATCCTATAGGATAAATATTAATGATATTTTTTTTCCTACAGCCTTCTATCGATGAGGTACCTCTAAAACCTACAAATTCACAAAAGTCGAACCTTCTTTAAAATCGAATCGCTAACATATCTTAATAACGCAATGATTGGTCAACAGGATTTGTGGGCGGACGTCATATCATTGTAGAAGGTTTGGGAGAAAAAAAAAAACACCAAAATAGCAATTTTATCTATTATTATAACAGAGACTGGTTTTGTTTCCTTTGATTACTTCTTTTCTTTCTTAATTAAACCTGCCCTCGATTATAAATAATAAAATAACTCAGATACTACGCGCGCTCTGATTGGTCATATTGGTCAAAAAGCCTATGTACTATTTTAACGGTAAACTCCCGCTTCCCGACATGGCCGTACCGCTACGCTAGACCACGCATAAGGACGAGGAATTAAAACCCGCGTGGTTTTATTAAGCCAGTTAAGCCCTAAAAAGTGCGGTGTATTGCTTAAATAGATTATAGATAACAGCTTACTCAATTGGTTATTGAATTGAAGTTTAATTGTAGCTATTAAGGTTAATAAACTGGGGGCAGAATCTTTCTGAACAACACTTTTCAACCGTTGGCATCGTCAGGCAATACCCAGAGACAAAACAGCATTCGGATCACAAATGGCCAAAATTGACCGGCTGGTTGTTTATCACCAGGGTTGCGATTTCTGGCTTCAGTTTCAATCCATTGTGTTTCAAAACCATTTTGGTTGACAACAATTATAATCATTTTATTTTGCATTGTGGCGTATTTTGCGGGCTAAAATGAAGAATTCAGCGGGCTCAAATATATTTTAGCCCGCTGCGGTGGACCAATCAGAAACAAGAAAAAAACGAAGCCAGCCAATCAGAACTGAAAACCATTCAACTGTTCGCGCCGTTTTCTTGCTGGCTGGCACAAGCTGGCATAATTCAAAACTGTTTTTGAGCTTTATAATGACAAAATGTTTGAAGGACTGAACGGGAAAGCAAATTCTCAGTCTTCTCAGCTAGATGAAGAGGAATTACAGAAACTCAAAGAAGAATCCAGGCGGCGAAGTGAATGTAAGTTTGTCTTCGTCGAGCGAAACTCGCTCAGTTGAATTTCAGGCATATTCCAAACTGCCAGTTCAGTTAACAGCACAATTAATTTTAACACTTCTAAATGACGACTATTTCTTTGCTGCCGAAAGACTTTTGTAATTTCCTTTTCAAGCAAAACTTGTTTTGAGTAATTTTGCGGTTTTCTGCCGAGTTTTGTGAACTTTTAAACCTAGTTTTCAATCAGAAATAAAACGCCGACTCGCAACGGCAGTGTTTAAGATATCGCTTACTGTTTTTGATTCCTTAACTTATAAATGTCCTCTCAAAGGATTATAACAGTAATAGAGTTGATGTTCTTGGGCGTAAATATGTTTTTGGCCCTTCTCAGAGCTCATTTTAACCCTCGCCTGCGGCTCGGGCAAAAATGAGCCTGAGTCGGGCCAAAAAGATATTTACGCCCGCGAACATCAACTCTGTTGTTATATTATAAAAACAAATTAAACGTGTACTTACAAATTCATGTTGAACAGTTCCTTGCAGGACCCGGCCACCGCTGCGAAACGGAATGATATATTGTCAGTTACTGTTGGTTTATTATGGTGGATCCTGATCCTAGCAATCAGAGGAAGCTAATTCATGCATCAGTATAACCCAATACTAGTTCACGTTCATAACATACCTTAACACATGACATTTTCGCGACACGTTAATTTCGCGAATTTCGAAATTAAAGCGACGTGAATAATAAGTGTCGCGAACATAACATGACGCGAAAACTAAGTGACTCACATTATGTCAATTAATATCAAGGAAGAATGAGTTTAGTCAGAAAAAATGAATTTTCAATGTAAATGGATGTTGTGGTCAATTGACTCGAACAATTCACGTACAAGCATGAACTGTTTGTGGCCATTGTGAGAACTGTTCTGTGATCCTCTGTTGTTACTGTTGACATTTCGACGTTATTGATCCATTGATAGAGTCGTTTTATTTAATTCAAGGGCATGTTAAAAATAATATTGCCAAGAAAATATAATTTTTTCCTAAAAAAGGCGAAATTTAAGTGATTCAAAATACAAAATTTCCGCAAAATCACGAAATTTAAGTGTCGCGAAATAAGCGCACCTCAAAATCGCGAATTAACGTGTCGCGAAAATTTCATGTTATAAGGTACTATTACATCACGTGTCATACTAAAATACACCCAAGAAAGGAGCACCCATGCATTTAGGTCTTGTTGAAAACACTTCCAGTAGCCGGGACTCTAGTGCAGTTTTCACCAAGTATAATATTGATTTAGTTTAACTGAACTCTACCTGAACATGTGCGTCCATCGCCGATGTACCACGCCTTGCAAGTACAAGTATACGACCCAATGGTATTTGTACAGTTTGCGTTCACATGACAATCATTCCTGCTGTTCGCACATTCATCGACATCTAGGCAAAGAATAAGATGAATGTGGCACTCATTATTATCCAACTCAAATCCCATGAAGGGACCAAAACAATGTAAAAAGGTTCGAAGGAGGCATTTCAAAGCATTGTATACACATGGTTAAGCATTACAATAAAAAGAGAGAACTCTGCTAAACGTCCAAGGACCTCGTATAAAAAAAGACTATTTAATAACGGTAACACTTGAGAGTAATAAAACTGATAAACTTGTGGCCCTCAGAAAAAGTATTAAAAAAGGAGACAGAGAAAAATAAAAATAACGGAAATATAACAATGTTAAAAACTTTAAAAGTAGATTAAACTAAAACTATGTACAACATAAAAATGGACCTAATTAAATCGATGCAGAACGTCATTACTTATATTTATTAAAAAAAATCATACAATCAAGTCAAAAAATATATTCTTGTTTTGTTTTTTAGCTAAACAGTGCGTTATTTTAAAAGTCCTAAATACTTATGTATGCACAACAATACTGATGATAGGTTACACTGAAGTGTCATTGTTTTAACCTTTTTCGCATTGTTCTCCCGTAAAGCCAGTCGGACACGCACAAAGGTATTTCTTGCCAGTAAATCCGTTCAGGCAAGTCCCATTATTTGCACATGGGTTACTGGAACATGCATTCTGTTGGTAAAAAGACGTTCGTTTGCTTAAAACTTGATAATAATATAGAAAAATTTTATAATGTTACTTATCAAACATTAAATGATGTCCCCGAAGGTAGTTCGGGTATCCATTCTTTATTAGGGCAGGTTCTGACGAGTTTGCATGCATTTGCCCTTAGGTTGTGACTTGTTTGTGAAATTATTTCAAACATTTCAGAACGTACAAAAAAAAACTTCGAATTAGGTCAGTAAGTAAACAAACTGACAGACAAACACACAAACAAACAAACGATGAATGCATATTTAAACTCTATATCTGGCGTTACGAGCTCTGGTGTTCGAAATGTTCCTTAAAGGATGTTTATTTCACGCAAGAAAATAAATGTTTTTTATGTAGCTTGTGACGCAATCGTTCCCAGCTTCCGGTGGGGGATTGCATCATTGCTTCTTACCTGAAAGTTAGGCAACCTGAGGACTTGTTCGATCTTCATTGAAGCATTATCACAACATGTCGTATTGTCATCTTTAACTGATTGTTTGGAAATAAAACGGCCACGCCTGTGGCCAAAACATCCCAAAAGGGAATGTCTGTTTTTGTCCCAGCAAACGGAGCTCAGCCAAAGCAGCACGCAAGCCTTACCAATAAATATGTTTTCATTAATTAAGAAGGAACAAGATACAAAACAAGGCTTTTTTAACGACGCGGGCAACAAGCAACCTAGGAACAAACAAAAAAACTAGGACACCTTTAATTGATTTTGAATTTCTTACCTCGGTGCCTCTGTACATGAAACCTTCAAGTGGTTGAAGATCCTCAGGGTGTCGAATGTGGTCAGAGTCACTCAATTGGCATAAGACCTTATCGTTTATCGGTGGACCGATGTTGATTGACACACATTTGCTTTCAATGGTACATCGCCCTCTACAAGAGGCTCGCATTCCCAAGCTTAAAGAAATATTTTTTATTACGTGGTCATGCAGAGCATATCCATTGAATGGTGTGCTAAACTTGAGATGTCGGCAAATATCTGCAGATAAACAAGGAATGAGAACAAAAAGGCAAAAGCCAATAAAAAACAACCAGTAAGACAAATATTTGCTTCCGCTTTTAGTTTCCAAAAACTTAAATCAGCTATATATTATACTGCCAAAAATTGAGACCAGTAAAAACGTGTTCTCTAAAACTTGAAATAATGTTTTTTTTATTGTCAAATAAAATGATAAATTGCAAAAAACCTGACTTCACCGGTTAAACATTCGTCTAATTTTGAATATTTAATTACTTGGTTTTAATTAATGTATAGTAGTTGCGTATCTTAAAAAGAGTTTAAGTCGCAGTATAATCTTGGATAATAACGGCCGGGGACGTCGAAAGAATTTACAAATGTAGCCAATATTATTCTTCTTCTTAAACTGCTGGCGATTTAACACAGCTGCCACTTTATAGATCACGAGACGGAGCTATTACTTCGTAAAGCCGAACTTTGTGATATTTAGTGCTAATCCCAATATCGTGATTTTTCGCCTATAGGGCGCACCGTTAAACTTCCATGGCCTGTAGCTTTGCTGGACAAATAAAACGTTCGTACTCACCAGGGCTCGCAACAGTGATACAATTAAGCCAAGCTGCCCAAGCAGCAAACATCAACAGCAACGACAACGCTGATAAGTAGTTGTCTTTCATTGGTAAGAGCTTGCCATCTACTCGTTTATGACGTTTATCTAAAGACTCTTTTAAAAAGTGTTCAGTTTATGCTTTCGAAAATTACATAAAGTCGTTTGAACCATCTAAAAATGTAGCATTTGTAGTTACAAGTTCCTGTTTACACACAGTCATTGCTGAGTACTGTTACTGATGATCAATTATTCATCGTGAAAAATAAATTTCATAATAGCTCCGTAAAATTAATTAAAGCCTGTCAACGTGACACAAGTGAGAACATTCTTACACGCACCTAAAATATGTCGTTATGTTGCTTATAGACATGCAGTTATTGCTACATGTGGTTCTTCGCTTATTCTCCAGTTATAAGGTACACGAGTTCGTCTATACTTAGGTTAAAACTGTTGGCTTCTTTCCAATCCACAGCTACAATATTTTATATGTAGTGCTTTTAATAAGGGAGAAAAACGTATATGGTTTGTCCTGCTTCAAAGCACATTTTTCATCAAGCAATAAAAAAGGATGAATAAAAAAGGATGGCCTTTATATGCCATTATTTAATGTAACAGGGCACTGGGTTTTAATTTATATGAGCTTCTTTTTTGTGTACCGAACACACATGACGTCAAATAATAGAAACAAAAGAAACGAGACAACACAGACCAAAATACAAAGCAATTTTTAAACAATGTGTTCTCTTTTGTGTCAAGTACCCAAAGAAGGAGCAAAAACATGCCATGATAATTATTGCCTCTCAAAATAAAGCTACGAATAATAGCATTCTTAAGGCTGGTTCTCATATGATCGCCCCGAGCGTCTCTGTCGCCTCTGTCGCTTCAAAAAGTTTGCTTGCGATCGGGGCGATCATATGAGAACATTACAGAGACGATCACTAACGTCTGCGACGATCGGGGCGATCGCGATCGCTTCGATCGTCCCTGTTCTATCCGGGCGATTGGTCGCAGACCGCGGCGATCGCGAACGATTATATGAGAACTACTTTCACAGAGGGGGACGATCGAAGCGATCCAAACTGTCCCATGGTGCATCAGTATTACCCAGAACTACGTTTCCATTTGGCCTCCCTTTTGCTCCTTCGCCGTAAAACGGCAATTCCGAAAAGAGAGGAGGCTACGAGGTTTGCTTTTGCATCGAAGGCTGCCATAAGCGATATCGCAGTTTTGAAGAAACACACGTACGTCGATCGGAATAAAATCGAATATTCATATGCGGGAACAAAGAAAAGATCATGAATTATTATCTTGTTTGTTTAACCCTATTTTGCATATACCAGACGATCGGGGCGATCATATGAGAACCCCCTGATCGCTTCCAATCGCTTCGATCGCCTACGATCGTCTCAGTATTTGCAAACGATCGATGCGATAGAAACGATCGGGGCGATCATATGAGAACCAGCCTTTACAGAACAATTCTTCTTGTCAAGGAAGAAATAGCCCACACAGACGTTCTTAGAAACGCGTGAAGAGCCCTAAGAACGTCTACGTGGGAGGTTAAGTAAGAGTGAAAGTTTCTCTCGTTTAAAATTTCAAATGAAACGAGAAACGCTTATTATACTATTGTATTTAGCATGATCAACACAAAGTGCTACACAGCATAGTCATTTGCATAAATTATAAAGACTGTTTTGTTTAGACCATTTTTAGCAGCCTTCTTCACAGAAATTCTCGTAGGTTTCTTGAATAGCTTTTCTTACCGGTCTGTTGTCCCAACTTAAAGATATTTCTTCGCCTGAGACTAAGAGGTATTAACGAAACGCTGCTAATATATATTGTAAATATATGTTGGATTGTAAGAGCAAATTAACTAACAGGTGTGTCATTTGCACTATATAAAACAAGTCGAGCCGGTGTATCTTGGTTTGCTTGAGAAAAAATAACCCTGTTTACAAAAAGCAACTGAAAAAAAACTGAAAAAAAAAATTCAAAGAAATATACGTAAGATTGGCTAAGACTGACTTCTTATTTGGATTTGATTTAAAAACTAGAGCATTTTTATCAAACTAGGCTATTTATAGATGTACGATGTGTGGAAACAAGAACGATAGTGAGTAGCACACCATAACAAGCTCAAACCTAAGAAAGAAAGGAAACAACGTCAAAGTCTCAATTAAGAGAAAGGCGGCCGATAAGGCAAACCATAGCGTACAACAATAAAGGATCAAAAATGACAACCATCACAAAACTATTATTTATTTTTTTGAAAAGCAAGGTATTATATTTACTGAAATCATCAACCTCAACAACATCCACCTAATTTAAACGTTAGTGTATAAGAATTATTTTGCACACGGACAGCCACGCCGAAGACAACGCCTGGTGAAAAATTGAATTTTCACGAATATCCATATGTGCATTCCAGTCGGGGGAATTAGTGTCAGTTTTGGCTAATCTTCGTTCAAGCACTCGAAGAATTTCCGAATTATTTCGTCCAATCAAAAACCAGCGCGTTCGCTCATTAGTACTCCGAAAGCCGTTGCACGTATAGATACGTCATGTTGCTAAACAACTTTTGTGACGAAATCCGCGGACTCAGTCGCTTCTCGGGAAAGTGATGTCGCCATCAACTGGCACTTGTTCCCCCGACTGATTCAGTGTATCTTTTG
>NC_135770.1:19321676-19349906 GCF_052425735.1 Oculina patagonica | reverse complement strand
AAAGATCCAAGATACTATTTTAAAAATTGGCATTTTCAGCTATAAAAGTGAATAAAGAATAATAAATTAATTAATAAACTGCCTCAATGAAACTGACATACACAAGAAGCATTCTTGTGCGTTACCTACAACTGACACATTGAAACAGTCGTTTGAATCGCGCTTCTCGCAACTGTGACCTTGTACAATGATATAATTTGCCTTTAATTTTATTGGCTTTGTGGAATTCTTTATGGCGAGTGCGGGGGTGGTGGTTTTTCTGTTGTAACTCTTCTTTATTCTAAGTTTTTGTTTCATCTGGAATAATGACAAAAGAAAAAAAATTAGCGCAAACACACTTTCTATATCCATTACGTTTATCCTTACACATGTAACTGTGATTATTTTGTTTTTATTTGTTAGCTCTGCCGGTAGCTAACTGGAGTGTATCTGTTGGTAACATCACACAAACAAGTATTGCCCTCCACTGGCCAAATCTCACACCAATCCTGCATCAGCCAGTTCTTTATTACATCGGTCTTATCAAAAACACTAATGGTAGTATATTAAACGAAGACATCCTGTCTGGAAATACTTCTGTTGTATTTCATGGACTGTCACAATATAGGGAATATCGATTGAGCGTCGTCGGTGTAAATGATAGTGGTCAAGCGTACACGAGTGCTGAAGTTATAGCTTGGACGAAAGAAGGAGGTTTGTGCTGAGAAACTTGATCTATGTCAATACTTGATTTGCAATTCACTACGTCGTAAGGAGTTTCTTTCTTTGGTAGTAGTCACATTTTTTTTTTTCAGTTCCTAGCAGGGCACCATCAAACATCACTTTCACAAACGTGAGGTCAACTGAGATCACTGTTAACTGGAGTCCTCTTCGGCAGCAGTATGTTAATGGACGGCTGTTGGGATATAGAATTTACTTCCAGAAGACTGGGTATTATTCTATATATTCAAACGCCAGTAGTGTAAACGTTACGAAACCTAACACCACACGCGTAACTTTAACGGGACTAAATCCAGGACAACGCTACGACATCTACGTGTCCGCTTTTACGTCCAAAGGAGAAGGACCGCGTTCTTATCGCTACTACGTAACAACAGGTAGGTCTTTCCAAATTTAGGTTGGTTTTCGCTCTGACCAGGCGGGCTAACGCTCGAAACGGCGGCGGTTCATTTGATTTTTTTTCAACTTCTAGTTGATAATCATCTAAGGGTGTCAGTAAAGAAGCGGCTTTCAAGCACCACTCCTCAATTAAAAACCAATGATTTTTTTAATACACCAATATCGCAATAATTGTAAAAAATGCAATAAACTAATTATAGCTTGCAATCATCCCCAAGGAAGGAAAAAATTGTGAAAAAAAAACGGTCTTCATCAGTGTTAATTTTGCCTTTCGATTGGTTTACAAAACAGCACGCTTGGACAAGGTACGCTGCGCATGTTTTACAAACCTAGATTGTATAAAATAGAGTTGCGAAACTTACTTGATAATTGATCGGTTAAAGATTGGTTGACCTTGGTTAATTTTTTGAAAAATAGAAGGCGGAACTCTTTGGGAATACTCATAAGACTAAAATCAGTCGCAAACCTCTTTACAATTAAAAAACCCCTTTTCTTTCAGAGGCGTTTGGGAAATACGTATACTGTATGGGGCCCAGTTCTCGGCCGGGTCCAGTTCTCGGCCACTTTGTGTTCAACGCGTTTTTTCACGCCACAGTTGAATTAAAAGAAAAAGTTATTTCCTTCAAACGATAAACTGATTCTTGTGCTCTTAGTATCTTGAGTTTGATCTTTCAACTCGCTATAGAAAGCTCACACGGTCGAGTTTATGCGAAGGTAGGTGAATTTGTTTTTTCGAAAACTTGTTTGTTTACGGCTCCTTAAAATTCATGGATGTAGTTAAATTCGTATTTTGTCCGTGAGCCCCTACGAAATGAGCTAATTTTTGGCATGCAAAACTTAGAATAATTCAGCTTTCTGCTTAAGTTTAATTTTTGTTGAACCGTTGTAAATTTTGGTCTTAATTTACTGCGAAATTTTTTCGTGCGACTTTTGCGTATTTGCCAGTTCTCCGCCACCCTGCTCGCTATCACAGTTTAGAGCTTTTGTTTTTAGTATAATTTCATCTGCTGCAGCAATAATGAAAGAAAGAAATGTTTTAAAAATAAAGTTCAATTAAATACTTAAGTTTTGAGCTGACTTTTGTCTTTTCTATTATTTCTACAACACCTAACTCTTTCAAGACCTTTTCACTGCAAAATAAACCATCTAAATGCATTGGTCACACAACGTAGTTCTGCGGGTTTGCCAGACCCTGCACATAGGCAAGCAACTAGGCGCGTTAAAAACCTTCTTTTCCAAAGTAAAACAAAGTCTCATAAAATAATTTGGGATCGACATAACATAAATAAGTTTACAGAGTGATTTTATGACTTTGGAAATTAATTGAGCCTTTTTATACAGAAAATTAAGCACAAGCTTTTTGGTGGCCGAAAACTGGGTCCGGGTGGCCGAGAACTGGGCCTACAAACGGAGCTTTTATTTTTATTATTGCTCGGGCAAATTAATTATTGACCGGTCGATAGTTTTACAACAAAAAGCTGAATAATGTAGTTAGCTCTGGGCGAAATTTCAAGTTACTGTGGTTCTTCTGAGGTAAGAAATACAAGTTTACGTCAAAAGTGGCCGAGAACTGGGCCCCATACATCAGTATTAACACTAAAGAATTTCCACCGATTATCATCGTAAACGTAACTTTTACATTCTTTCACACTGTATTAAAGTTCTTGCTAATCTTCGAGGCATTCTGAATATTATTGACATTGTTTCAATATTCTCGGGCTTCTATCCTTCAGTGCGGCCCTTGCACTCTGTTAATAAGAGGAAATTAATTGAACAATAGAGTGTTTCTGTCGAGGAACTATCAGCTTATAGTTGCCCCGCGGAAATTTGATGTTTTAAAGGGGGCAACTATCAGACCACTAAATTTTCTTCCGCGCACCAATTCAATTCATTTCAGGATAAAAAAACTCAATTGAAAGCCGAAATTTACTAACGACACAAAACCAGACAAGAAAACCCACTAAATGCAGTGAATTTGGTTGGGTATTTTGTCTGCAGGCAAGTTTTTTTTGCAAAAAAAATTCACTGGCGGGCACTATCCACGAGCATTTTTCTCGGCTCGGACGGGCACTTTTTTGAACAATAGAGTGTTTCTGTCGAGGAACTATCGGCTGATAGTTGCCCCGCGGAAATTTGATGTTTTTAAAACAAATATCGCTTCGAGGGGTTATATGCTAGTTTTAAGAACATCAAATTTCCAAGGGGCAACTATCAGATCGATAGTTCCGCGACACAAACACTATCGCGTCACGTGATCACTTTAAACCAATCAGAATCGGAGAAAATTTAGTGGTGAACTATAAGGGCTGATAGTGCCCTCGCGGATGAACACTATAATATATTGCGTCACGTGGTCAATTTAAACAAATCAGAATCAGAGAAACTTTAGTGGTGAACTACTGTATAATGGTCGATAGAACATCTACATCGATTGTGATCTATGTTGCTTCTGGTAATGTACACGTTTTCTTACTGATTCGCTCTTGTCACTTTTAACAGCGTGCAAAATGACTGTAAACCAAACTGCTGGACTCATAGACGTTACACACTCAGATTACAATTATTTGTACTGCTACTGGACAGTAGGCAATGTTGGTATAACTCACGCAGTTGGTCTCTTTATGATTCATAAGCTGGATTTGAGTTACTGCAGGTACATGTAATTATAATCAAATTTACAGTAATGATTAAACTAAATAAAATGAAGCTTGTTTCACACATTCATAGAAGTGCTCATTACATATATATGCAGAGCGAAATACTAATTTAGTACTTAGTACTCAGTCTGATGATCGCCTCTTGCGTGAAACTTAAGTTACTGTCCGTAAAGTTTCTATCTTTAAATCAGTATTAATTATAACCATAAAGAGATTTACTCAAGTCCAAGAGAAACTAGAAAACTTTTGCAATAATATTAATTTTCTGGTTGAGACATATTGATTAAGTTTTAGAAGAGCCTGCTCCTTACTTCTATGTAGCTTTGTGTTCGCGCTGAACAAAAACGTTTAGGTTCCATTGCATCTCTGAATACCGGAAGGTAGAGAATTACCTCTAATGTAAGTTTTAATGCTGGACAATAACCAATGATAAATATATCTCTACATAATTAACACATGAGATCAATGTACAATGTTGGGCTATATCCGGGCACTTTGTACTTCCATCTGGGGAAATTAAATCTGCCAAAGGAGGGCGGGATTGGGAAAAAAGCTGAACGTGAACAAAATTCAAACGCAATGATCGGTGCGATCAACGTTCATTAAGACAATTAACGCGTGTACGTATTTCGAGTAACATGAACATTATATAAATATAACTTATTTAATTCGTTGTTAATTCGCAATTTTTCAGCTTCCAAAACATCACAAGAAAGAATTAGAACCTTTCCATATGAACTAATTATTCTGTTTTATTATTTTTTGCAGTGAGTATGTAAAGATTTTCGACGGCAATGAAACTATGCAATTTTATCAGACGGGATGCTGGGGTAGTTCGAGTCATGCCGCATCTTTGGTCGAAGTTCCATTCGGCAAATCCAGCAACATTACAGTTAACATCCGCTTGAGCAAATTAAACAGCCTTGTTAAAGTTCAGTACGTGGTTTTAAGTACTAGCCTCAATTCAGGTACGTTAAAAATATAAGTAACACCTAAGTTGTGCTCGATTGATAAAACAAAAATATTTTTATTGCCTGATCAGTTTGGGCCAGCGTCTTATATTAAATACGGGCGATAAAGGGAAAATGGAAAACGGTTAGCTTAGTTTTAATTCAGTTAAAACACAGCAAAATTGCGCACATATACGGCGTTAAAAACCTACAATACGGTTTGCTGCATTTGAATCTTTAAGTAAACACTATGAATAGATTACTTGTATTTTAAGAAATGCTTTACCATACTGCCAAGAGCTCTAGATGATTCGAATTGAATTGAACAGCAATTAAAATGTAGCGTATTGTTTATTCATTCCATAGTTCGTTTCGTTTCGATGGTCCGTCGTTTAAAAAGTTCATGCGATTTTTTAGGCATGTTTTGCTGTTTTTTTTGTTTTAGCTACTTCTTTCCCGCAAATTTACATAAGTATTATTTCTTTCAGCTGCTGTGCTTCCTGGCTGGACAGTGTCGGCAGAAAACACCACGAGCACCAGCATATTAATTCAGTGGACAAACCTAACCAGTCTTCTTAACCGTCAAGTCCTTCATTACATCATCCTATTAAACAGAACGAACGGGAATGCATTGACCCATGAAATAACTGATGGAAACGTATTACATACGGAAATAAGTGGTCTCAAACATTCAACAAATTACAATGTGAAAGTTGTTGGAGTCGATGAACGAGGGCGGCCTTACATAACTCTTGAAGCGAATGCCACGACTAAAAACAGTACGAACAGTTGTAACTGATGTACATTGCACTTTATTTTAAGCAACGTTTTGTTTTTGCCAATTAACTTCCTATACATATTTTTATCATTTAACATCTGGGTGTTAAGCTGAGACAGAATAATATTTCTTATATATCTTAATTTCTTCTTTTGTCGATGTGGCCTTACAAAATGCATATGCTCGCTTGAGGAGTTTGACTCAGCCTGCGTTTGTATATGACATCAATCGCTTATAGGGTAGCAGGGGTGGCGGAATGACGAGAGCGCTCACCTCCCACCAATGTGACCCACATATGGTACGGGGCCGGAATCGAACCCGATTTGAGTTTGTTGTTGGTTCTTGTCCTTGCTCCAAGGGTTTTTCTCCGGGTTCTCCGGTTTTCCTCCCTCCACAAAAACTAACACTTCCAAATTCCAATACAATCTGGTATCAGTGGCATCAAGAAGAGCCACTAAGTGGAAGATCCTACTGTAAATTCCCATTGTTATTATTATTCCATTATTATTCCCTTTAGGTGCATGTTTGATTGACCGTTTCTTATAAGTGCATGTCAGATTGGCTAACGCTCATGCAAATAATTAAGAAGATCTTTATTGAAAAATAACCAAGCTAACTATGCTCATAAGGGTTTTGTTGCACATATTCATATTTTGAGCTTTGCAAGTGAATCCTCTATTCAGCGAATTCGGTATTATTTTGCATTCAGAAACTATTAGATAATTTGTAGGAAAAAAAAAACATACTAGCGTTAACTGGCGTTAACTAAGCGATATATGCTGTAATTTTATTTCAGTTTCTTGTGGATCTCGGCCGAGCAGCTCACGAATCGTTGGCGGTACAGTTGCTCCAGTTAACAGCTGGCCATGGCAGGCAATGCTGCAAAACAGCTATGGTAGCCAGTTTTGTGGAGGTTCATTAATAGATCCACTTTGGGTTGTCACGGCCACTCATTGCATATATGGAAAGTCACCGTCATCTGTTAAAGTAATGTAAGTAGAAAGTTTCGAAGATGATCAAACTTAAGTTTCTTCTCGATTACATTAGATCAAAAGCCTTGGAGGCAGAATTAAAGGGACCGTGTCATGCCGGATTTTACCCAAACTTAAGGCATAGGAAATGACCATCAAACAGTGAAACCTCTTAAAACAGCGAAGGAATATTTAAATAACACGCCAAATGCAAAAGAAGGTACGAATGGCCAAAAGTGACGAAGATTGAAACGGATTGCGATATGGTTTTTGAAATATGGTCCGGCGTAACAGAGATCACTCTTTAGATCACATGTTCTTACACTGCTCTTCAACTTTATCAACAATTTCAAACTGGTGGTCCAGAAAAACTAAAGAAAAGATCAGACACATTATCAAACAGTATGATTTAATATGGAATTCTTGACAAAAAGACGCACTCGTACTCTTTAAACTACACACTTTTCATTGCGAAATACTCTATATTCTGTAAATGCTTACACGATGAAAAACTATGCTTCGAAAGTTTTCTGTCACTCTTAAAAGAAAGACTTAATATACAAAGAGAAATCGCGATCCAAAATAACAAACTGCCTGAATTCAAAGAAACATATGGAAATCTTTTGTATTTTTTTTCTTTTTTCTTTTTTTTTTCTCATAAATACAAGTACGTAATCTTTTTTTTCAATACTACTATTTCTACGTTTTCTTTGTATCCTTGTATAATTAAGTTTAACGATAAATGTATGCACTGTATGTAAAACAAATTGTAACGCATGTAAATACTTTTATAATTTCTTCTTATTATTTATTTTCCTGTTCGTTTTTAATTGTTTCCTTGTACTGTAAGCCCTAACACCAATAAAGCTTTTTATTGCAAAAAAATTTTACAAACGAGGTTAACGGTAAATCCTACCTGCCATCCCCGAAAAAAAAGCGATACAATTTAATGAAAATACTGGCTAAACTGGATGAACCCCCTTAAGTGAAACCATTAAACAAGTGAAATGAAAATGTTAAAAAAAGAATGAATAGCTTTGGAAACGCTTGAAAGCGATTAAGTGCAACAATATGTTTTGAGATTCTTTGGAGCAATAACAAACATGCATAACTTATAATGAAATTCTTATCTTCTTTTCATTTTAGGTTGGGAGCTCATTACAGGTCTTATGGTTCTGTTGGGACAGAACAGAGCTTTGACGTTGTAAAAATCATCCAGCACGAAAAGTACAACTTCCCAAACAGTTGGAGCAACGATATTGCACTTCTTCAGCTGTCAAAACCTGCTCAACTGGGCAAAGGAGTTGGTCTTGTTTGCCTGTCAGATAACAGATTTCAGCTTCCCTTTGATGACCTTAACAACAAAACGTGCTGGATAACTGGCTGGGGAACACTTTCTTATTATGGCATCACTCCAAACGAGCTCAATCAGGTTGAAATTCCTCTTGTTTCAAAGCAGCGCTGCATGGCATCGTATCCTGGCAAAATAGATGACTCCATGATATGCGTTGGCAAAGACCAGGGCGGAATTGGAGGCTGCCATGGTGACAGCGGAGGGCCGCTTGTTTGCGAGTTCGGCGGTAAATGGTATCTGGAGGGAGCTACCAGTTGGGGTGGATTACCATGCGCCGCTCCCGCAAAATATACTGTATTCGCCAATATTCGTTACTTGAAGTCATGGATAATAAGCAAAACGACTGGTGCTTCTGTTCCCACTCCTTCAGGCCCCGCTGTAACGTCATGTGACTTTGACTCTAGTTTGTGTTATGGCTGGCAACAGTCATACTCAGATGTGTTCGACTGGACACGTCACTCAGGCTCGACCTCATCTTCGAGTACAGGACCCTCATCGGATCATACAACCGGATACGGTACGTTTTTTACATATACGAGGCTCATGGGATGGGACCTTATTAAGCGATTTTCAATAGGGTTCATAAAAAGGAGGCAGAAACCACCGAGCTTCCTGACAAGAACATGCCGCCAGAAAAAGCTTTTAACAACGATAACTAAATGCGTTTTAGAAGGCAATGTGTACATAGTGACTTTCGTATCTACAAAACGCATATTGCATTTAACTTCTGAATGTCGCTAGGTTATCGATATCGTCGAGCGGTTCATGGACTTTATTTTACTAGCTTGCACTCCTATTATACCCCAGATTATATAATATTAGCAATTTGCGTCTCGAAGGAATATATAAGTACGTATTACGCTATTATACGCTCTAAATAAATGTCAGAGTGTGCGTGTTAATGACAATACTAATACTGTTGTGGGTTAATTAGTAATTTAAAACTCAAAACAGATCTACACTGTCATAAAAGAAAAAACAAGAACTTGCACTTGTGGGCTTTTAATAAGGACCAAAACCTCAATGAAAATAAGCCGCAAGGCTGTATTCTAAGTTAAAGGTTAATGCATAAATTTGCACGTTTGGCTTTTTGTGGGTGAATGTTGTGGAGCCAACCTTGATATTTGAGCTAAGTCAACAAGCTCATTTTCATATCAAATACGTTTTTTTTTTTTAAAAATGCTACATACTTTTTGACGACCAGTTGACACGACCGCAAACTGATACAGCAGAAGAGTGACATAGCATATGTAATATAATTGATCGATGATGGTGCAAAATTTTCCAACTTAATTAAGAGTATGCCGTAGGGGTAGTTTATTAACTTACCGATTAACTCTGTCAAATTTATCTCCTCCGGTTCTTGTGTTGTTTTCCTGTACAGGATACTATATGTACATCGAAACATCCTCTCCCCGAAGCGCCGGTGATAACGCAAACCTTGAGCTTTCTGTATCAGGAAATGGAGCACTGTCTTGTCTCAAGTTCTACTATCACATGTATGGGGCCACTATTGGAACTCTCAATGTCTTCAACGGAAACTCGTTAGTATTTAGCAAGTCAGGAAACCGTGGCAGCTACTGGATAGAGGCGACAATTACTATGTATTTGGATAGCACGGTAAGTTTTAATCAGTATCACATAATTTTCATTTGCGCCTAAAACAGTGAAGTGAAACGTGTAAAAAGTCTTTTTGCTGTGTAACATTTATGGTAAGTGTGAATTGAAAGTTGGCTTCCGTAAACTAGAAAACAATCTTTAATCTTGCTTTAAGTGCTTTTAACTCAAAAACGAGTCCGGTGACACCAATTTTTATTACTGAAAAATGATCAGCATGTTAAGATACAATTTTTTGCAAAGTTAAAAAATTGTCCGGAGCAGTTTCATTAAGGGTCTACTTAACAGTTTATACCATTGCTTTGGTTACCGGTGATGTCAAGAAAATAACCACAATTTGTTTATCAATGATTGGGCATTTGATAAAAAAAGGTTTATAGCTGATCTTAAAAACGGTTTAAAAGATGTTAAAACAACTTTCTGTTGCCTTTGTCAAAATTAAATCGTTTCACTTCATGCATAATAAGTTTTTTTTTTATATGTCGCCGGTCCCCAGAGATGTTCCCAAGGTTAAATAAACTTGTGGAATGCTTATTGACAGAAAAGACCATTTTCGGATTATCGGTTTTGGACTAGAAATAGCTTGCAATGGAGGCTAATGCGGGGAATATCATAAAAAAATAGTTTCATGTCATTTGAATTTGAAAAGTTTACCCGCATTAGCCTCCATTGGAAGCTAGTTCCAGTCCAATACCGAGAATACGAAAATGGTATATTAATGTCCTGAATCAGTGCGGCGGATAACCAGAACTGGATATCTGGTGACGTCACCAGAAATGGCAATATGGCCGCCGAAGCAAGGCACACTATACATTCTCTTTTCTGAGCTCTTTTTGTGGCCAAAAAGCGGCCTTTTCCCACAAGGCTTTGCACACAATACAATAGAACAATAGAGATTTGTTGCGTGGAGAAGAAAATGGCGTTTTGCGAAGCTTTCACGAGTTACGAGGCCGAAACCGTACCATTTTGTGCTATTTTTGCTCTGTTTTCGACGCGACAGGACGACACATAAATGGAAAAATCAGGTATGTAGCATTTTTTGTCCTCTTTGAAAAAAATATGTCGTAAATGTGTATGAAATTTGCTTTTACATGGTGTTATTTTCGTGTTGTTCCATGACTGCATCGCTTGTTCCACGGCTTTCGAAGATGCAATTATGTAGTTCGCCAGATGTGTTTCTCGTTGACCGATCACACATGGCATGCTGTGGACCCGATTTGAAGCTGTATTTATTCTTATTCCCCATCAGTATACTTGGCTAAAAACAATACAAATAATTTATTCATCTTGATAAAAGCACAGCCACAAATAAAACAGCTCTGCAGTTATAGCTGGTGTTTTTTTGTGCATCCAGTTTGCAATTTTGTCTTTTTGTCATGGGTCTGGTCATTCTGGTCAGGCTGTAGCATTAACTGTGGTTCCCTGTTTTATGAGTCCAATGAGTCTGAATAAATGAGACAATTAAATTTTTTTTTACACAAAGGTAAATTTGTATCCATGCAGGCAAAATCATTGTGGTTCAATAGGTTATAACTACCTTTGTGTGAAAAACACTTTAATTGTCTCATTTATTCCGGTTTCTGAAATTTGCAGAATGCAGAATGCAGACTAATAAAATATATTGTGTTACCTTTACCATTATTGGAAGCTAACCGTAAACAGGCTAACCGTAGTGCTATTTAGGCTAAGCGGAGTGTGTAGTAGGCCAACCTGAGTGAACAGTTCACTCCGGTTAGCCTACTGCGCACTCTGGTTAACCTACTATACACTCCGGTTAGCCTGTTTACGGTTACCGTAGCTTCCAATAATGGTAAAGGTATAAATGGGCACTAGTGAATTTACAGTCAGGGGTAGCCCTGTGGTGGGCTAGCATCCTATCCAGGGGTTGTAGAAATATGCCTAGCCACTTTAATAATGCTACAGAAATCAGGATAAGCTCTGGCCTTGATGAGCCACTAGGCTCAACAACAGGCTTTATCTTCTATTATTATTTGAATCATGGCTCATTGACTTATTTGATATCATATGAACTTTGATTTTATTTCAAGTATTTTTGTAGTAAATTTTACTTTATTGCTTATGGATGACTTGTTTAGATGAGGGTAACTGACTGAATTTTAAATTCGTGTTAACATTTCTGGCACTTAAAAATAAGAATTTTAATTTGACAGCACCTTTGATAATTATAATAATTTTACATGTATATCCAAAGCTCCTGTGATTGCTGTTCTCCCCTATTTTAACTGCTTAGCTATCCACCATATTATCCTTAATTTAAAACCATATTAGATTATGATCCTACATGTAGGATCCTTTGAATTCTGACAAGTACAGATTTTTTATTATGGATGAAACACAAGATAAAAAGTGAAACTAGCCACCTGGTAATTAAGGTGGACATGATTGGGGTATGGGGAGAAGCTGGGCTGGGCTGGTACATGTGCTATTTTGACAAATCTTGTTTTCTCTGTATCATCACCCATGGTATAAATGTTACCACACTTTTCCACCAAGTTTAACTATCTCTTGCTGACCAATAATGGGGGAATGTTCACATGGTAAAGCACCATGCAATACAGTGCATGCACAATTCAACAAATGGGGCTATCATCTTTTCAATTCAGACTTTGGCATCATATTGTAAAATTTTAGTGGCTGTGGAGATTAAGAGAAATGGTAAAATATTGTTTGGGAATCTTGATCTAGCTAAAATCCACAGTTCAACAGCATGTAAATGCTGACAGAATCATTTTCACTTCCCAGTGATAGCTGGTATATGTAAAAGGATGGAATAATTATATGAGTTGAGCTGCTCTCATTGCACTAATACAATTTGCTAAATCTTATTTTTTGCAGGTTATGGCAAGAAAGCAGTAACAGGAAAAGGAAGTTATGATATGATCAATAAACATAATAAAATAACTTTTGAATGAGTGATGTGAATCAAGTTACTGTAATGTTCGTTTCAACCCTGATTGCACACAAAATACAAACACAGCAAAATTTTGAGTATAAACAGAAAGTGAATGAAGTGTCTGAGACAGCAGCAAAGAAAGATATCTAACATGGGTTTGTTAAAATCTGAATTCTGTGCCGGAATTGAAAGCTGTAGTGGCAGTCAATTTTTAGAAACGAATAACAATTAATTACATTTTTACCTCAAGGAATATTGTTATCAGGATAATCCTGAACAAAGTATTAGAACTTTTGAACATACATGTACCTGGAACATTTTTTAAGTCTAAATGTTTTTATTAATCACTGAAACATTGAATGTGACACAGAAACGATCCCATCTAAAAATCTGTGCTAAATTGTATTAAGCCTACGAGCAGGCTCTATTTGAAACGTGTACTACAATACTTCAACTGTCATAATGGCCTGATGAAAAATTATATTCAGCTGCATTCGACATATTAAGGCCGAAGCATCTTTCTTTCGTATATGATGCTTTGGCTGTCAGCCTTGAAATCAACATCTTGTGCAAAAAATCCTTTATAATGAAAAGTACAGCGCAGTGCGGTGGAATCTTGAGTTACCAAACTTCAGAGGAAACGAAAATTGATTCGAGAAAGCGTGCGTTAAATTGAAGCGTAAATCCACAAGTAACATACATCCAAGGAAAACAACCACTGGTTTAAGTTATGCGGAGCTCGAGGTTCAAGAAAACGTGAGTTAATCGGGATTCTACTTGTACCATTCGAGCTTGTTATATTCGTTCATGGAATACTCGGGGACCGACGCCATATTTGCTCAGCGTCCTACTGGAGCTTAGTCCTTTCGCGGTCTGAACAATGTTTTGGTCGGTGAATGAGCCAATCAGAACACAGGAAATCATATATCCAGTTCTGGTTATCCGCCGAGCTGTGAATAGAATGTAGCACTTCCAAGAAAAGGCGTTGCTGTCTATTGTTCACATTTCTCACTAAGATGTCTACGTGATCGGGATGAATGTCAAGGGCTGTTGTTTCCGCGTGAAATCGTATTGCGCTTTCGTTATTTGATCTTGTGTTAGGCTTATGTTCTGCGTCGCGCGAATTCCATGATCTTTTACTTTCTCCCACATAGGCGAAATCACATGTTTTGCATTTGACTTTGTACACAATTCCCTTGATCTGATTTGTAGCGGGGCGGTCTTTCGGTTTCTTAAAGATGCTGCCCAGTGTTTTAACAGGCTTGAAAGTGGTTCTAATGTTTTCTCTGCCAAGCACACGTCGAATGCTCTCGGAAACACCCTTTACGTAAGGGATTGAAGCGTAACCCCTAGGAAGCTCTTGATTTTCCTGGAATTCTGGCTATTTGTTTTCTCGAGCCGAATCAATTCAACGATCGATGAAACTTTGGGGGGCTTCGGTTGACTTCAAGGTCATCAATTACTTGTTGTTTTTCGCTCTGTTTCCGCTTAGAGATATTTGGCACTATCCATCGGTGTCTTGACTACAGCTCGTTTTGCGCAGGACTGTGCGACTCGAAAGCTAAAGCAAACCGTTTTTCATAATGTCAAACACTGATCGCCCTAATAACATCCACAAGGAAATCAAGATTGGGCATTTGTTTTATACCATTGTTGTAGTGGTAACTTATAAATGTTTGTAGCACTGACCAATTCAAGTATGAGAGCTGGAAAGTACGGAAAACTGTTGTGAACCTCCTTAATTTTACTTTTAGATAACATTCGAAGGAATAGCAGGATCTTCCTTTACGGGTGACATAGCCATCGATGACGTCTCCATTAGTAGTGGAAGTTGCCATGGTCAGACTGCAGCACCTCCATCATTCCCGACAGGATTCACGCAAATGCCTAACGCTTCTATTCCTACTTCAAGTCCAGCTGTAACATCGTGTAACTTTGACTATAATTTATGTTATGGCTGGCAACAGTCCTACTCGGATGTGTTTGACTGGACTCGTTATTCAGGTTCAACGGGATCTATCGATACAGGACCCTCATCGGATCACACTACTGGATATGGTAAGGTCATCCAACTTTAGGTTCGGAAAAATTCTGCTGCATATTTTCTAACTTCACTTTTTACGCTTTGAGAACGAGTTATTTATGGTTAGACTTATCACTATTTTATTAGTTACTCAAAGCGTAGCCTTGTGTCATTTTGTTTGGTCATGGATTACTTTTAGAAAATTACTTTTGCAACTTCAGGCTTGTACGATGGCTAACGTGAGCCGCAGCACTCTTAATATAGTGTTTGGGCAAGGAATTAACAAGTTCAACATGCTTCAATTTCTTTGTCTTGTTTTCCTGGACAGGATACTATATGTACATCGAAACGTCTTCTCCCCGAGTCGCCGGTGATAACGCAAAGCTTGTGCTGTCCGTATCAGGAAATGGAGCACTATCTTGTCTGAAGTTCTTTTATCACATGTATGGAGACACTATGGGAATTCTTACTGTCTTCAACGGAAATACGGTAGTATTCAACGCGTCCGGAAACCATGGTAACAACTGGTTAGAGGCGAGAAGAACCATTAATTTGGATAGCACTGTAAGTTTTTATCAGTATCACATCTCATTTGCACATAAAACAGTGCAGTAAAACGTATAAATAGTCTCATTTCTGTATCAAATCTTTTAGAAGACAAGATATATGGACGATTGTTAATTCCTCATTAACACAAATTTATAGAAACATAAATATAGTACCCTGTATGGCAAATTAAAAGTACAATAAATTAATAAAGATTGTATAAGTAAGTAGCTGTGTCAAATGTGAGAGGTGCATGTAGGTATTGAAAGAGATGAATCCCGATACCCCGAACTTTCGAGGTGAATTGGTCCTAGTTATAGAGGTTAAAATTAGTAAGAAAATGAACTGGTGGGGATCGACAAAGGTTAGAGTAAGCAGCAGGTTTTAGTTCTTGAGATTCAACTGTATTATTATAGTCACCACCCAACCATGCAAACGTCTGCAAATAATGCCAGTTTTGATTGGATCGTTTAAGGTGCTTGTCAATCGCCATGTTTTAAACTAAATTCAGTTACTCTATCTTTTAGTTAATCAGATAATTCTACATATGTACAGCGTCAGCAAAGATCAGCCTATATACTTATTGTCACCGAATGACTCAAAACTTGTAGACCATCCTGGTCTCTTGTGCATGGGATGAAGGGCAGTGAGAACAACCACTACAAACAAACAAACAAACAAGCAAACAAACAAACAAACAAGAACCTTAAAATTAATACTCTTTTGTTTAAAAAGATGTATCTCAAAAGTGGAGATAAAACAATTTTTTTGCTTGTTCCGGAAAACGAACAAGAAAAAAGTGTTTTGTTCTTAATGAAAAAATTCTTAACAATACATAACTTCAACTTCTGCCTATGAGTTTCTTCTCAGCATCATGTCGGTCGTGTCATTTAAGTGTGAAACGATTGCACTTTTCTGAGCATAGACGCTCCTCTGTGAGTAACTTTGGTGTTTATTTTTATCTCACCTCTGTTACACAATGAAAGTTATATTAAGCCACCCCCTCCGTGTGAGAGATTATTTTTTTAAAGACCTTTTTGACGGAAAAGCAAAGGGTGCTAAGGCTCAATAGAGCTTTAATAGTATACATGATTTAGAACTTAACTTTCGTTAACTAGAACTATTTTTGTTTTACTTTCAGATAACATTTGAAGGAATAGCAGGATCTTCCTTCACCGGTGACATAGCCATCGATGACGTCTCCATCAGTAGTGGAAGTTGCTATGGACAAGGTACGCTGCACATGATTTATAAACCTGCATTGTATGTAGCAGAGTCCAGAAACGTACTTCATTACCTGATCAGTAAAAAGATTGGTCGACTTTGGAAAATTTTCGGGAATCGTTGGAAAATTTTTGAAAACAAAGTCGAAACTCTTTGGGAATCCTCATAAGAACTTAAATAAGTCGAAAACCTCTATAAATAAAAATCAATTTTTTTTAAATATAACAGAGGCGTTTGGGAAATACACAGTAACACTCAAGAATCTCCACTGATTATCACCGTAATGCCGTAACAAGAGCGTTTAAACTCTTTCGCACTGTATTAATTTAAACTTCTTACTAATCTTCGTTGCTCAGGACCATTCATTTTGAAAATTATTGACTCTGCTTCAATGTTTTCGGGGTATTATTCTTCAGTACGGCCCAATAAATATAATTGATAGTCGACAATACATCTCCATCAATTGTAACCAATGTTGTTTCTGGTAATGAAGACGTTTTCTTACTGATTCATGTTACTTTTTATAGCGTGCAAGATGACTGTAAACCAAACTGCTGGGCTCATAAACGTTACACACACAGATTACAACTATTTGAACTGCTACTGGACAGTAGGCAATGTTGGTGTATCTCACGCAGTTGCCCTCTTTATGATTCATAAGCTGGATTTGAGTTACTGCAGGTAATTACAATCAAATTTATAATAATGACTACAAACGAAGAAAAATGCAACGCACAAGGCGATCATCAGACTCACAGTGCCGAACAACACTCACCGACTGGCGGTTTGAGCGATCCTTCATAAGTTATTCCGTACTCGAAATATCCTTCAAATTGTTTCACGCAAATTTAGAGAGCACAGTATGGAAACGCCATGTTGGAGTCGTTCAGATTGTTAAAAATCGCAGGATGAAGCTTTTTTTTTAAAAAAAACGCGACACTCTTCTGGCGGCCATCTTTGATCTCGTGTGGCGTGAAACTTCGAAATTCAAAATGCTCTATTTTAAAGACGGTGAATGCTATCGAACTAAAAACCTTTAACAAGATATATATTAAGGACGTTTAATAGCCAGTGAAGGTTAAAAACTCAGGGGTCTTGCGATTCTGGGTTTTAGAATTTTGATGACGTCAAGTAAAAACCAAGAATAATCTTCTGCTTGTGACATATCAATTAGGTTTAAGGCGAGCCTATACTTTACACAGCTTCTTAGTTTATACTGAATAAAAACGTCTAGGTTCCATTGCAACTCTGAATGCCGGATGGTAGAGAATTACCCCAAATGTAATTTTTACTGCTGGACTATAACCCAGGATAAATATATTTCTACAAAATCAACATGTGAAATCAATATACAATGTTTTGGCCATTTCCGTTTCCATTTGGGAAATTACAGCTGCCAAAGGAGGGCAGGATTAGAAAAAACAAAGCTAAACGACTGAACATTACAGAAATGCAAACGCAGTGATCGGTGCGATCAAAGTTCATTAAGACAACTCGTGTAGGTATTTCGAGTAACATTAACACTGTTTAACTGGTTAAATATTACTTATTTTCCAGCACTAACATCTACATTAGTGCTAATTCGCAACTTTCCAGCTTCCAAAACGTTACATGAAAGAATTAGAACCTTTCCATATGAACTAATTACCATTCGTTTTCTTTTTCGATATATATGTATGTGGTCCCTTTCTCTTCGATTCATCACTTCCTATTACCCTCTTCCAATCAGAAACATTTTCAACCCATCCATATTTTCGTAGAAAATATTCAGTAGAGATCTTTTTTTATTTCTACTACATGCCTTGCTGAGTAAATAAGATCAACTCATCTTTTATAGCAGATCCCCCGCCACCGCTTTCTTTCTTTTTTTTGTAATTTTGTGATAGCTTTACATGTCACATAAATATACAACTACTTAATTGTTTATCATGTAACTGAGTAGAATGTATTAAGTGAATGTCTTTTTTTAGTGTATTAGTATTGTAAGTAGTTTGCTAGCATTGACAGAAGTGTACGTGTTATTGTAAGTTGTCTATTCTCTTCTAGTATCAATCCTGCGTGGCGCAACATTCCATTTTCGATCCCTATTTTTTTTACTTATTTCTTTGTAGTGAGTATGTGAAGATTTTTGACGGCAATGGAACTATGCAATTCTATTATACGGGATGCTGGGGTGGTTCAAGTCATGCTGCATCTTTGGTCGAAGTTCCATTCAGAAATTCCAGCAACATTACAGTTAATATCCGCTTGATCAAATTAAACAGCCTTGTCAAAATCCAGTTCGTGGTTTTAAGTACTGGCCTCAATTCAGGTGCGTAAATGATTTAAGTAACACTTAAAAGGGCTATGTTACGCAATTTTAGGCAATTTCGGCACTGACCAACTGGTCATGGAATTAACTAAAATATCACAATAACGGCTTAAAACTGTAGAAGAACTCAAAAGAAACACAGAAAGCCCAAGAAGGGCATGGATGGGCAAAATTCGAGAAGATTAAAACAGATTGTGTTCGGGTAAACTTTAAAAACGTCGGCCCAACTTTTTTAAAATTTATTTCAATTTGTATGTAAGTGTCATTTACAATGCTCAAAAATCACCCATGTTTGTTTTGTGGCGGTGATTTTGCCAATAAAAGACTTTTACAGACATACATACATACATTAACTTTATTTTTTCTCGGAATTACAGAGTAGCTGGTAATTAGCTAATATCTCCGAGGAAAAAAAAATGTAAAAACAACAACCTAGAAAATTATAAAAACAAAAAACACTAAGCGGAAAAATAAAGCATTACAATTAAATTAAAGTTACCTAATATAATAATAATATTTAATAAATAAGATCAGTTTATATACGAATTACATAAAATTATAGTTTCGGACGAGGCGCTTAAAATCGTTGAAGGAATTGATTGTTCTGTAAGTATCAGGTAGAGAGTTCCATAGTTTACAAGCAAGATAACTGAAAGAATTTAAACCAAAGGAAGAAGAAGACGGCTTAGGAAGGGTCAGAATGTTGCTACCTCTTAAGGAATACGAAACAGAGCGAAAGGAAAACATTTGTTTCAGATATGCAGGATAGTTGTCAAGATACAGACATTTAAAAAGAATCAGCACCATGTCTTGCAGGCGTGTATTTCCTAAATTAGTTATTCCCGCTTTTTTTGAGCAATTGTTTATAGTCTGAATCTGCATCCTTAAAAATAAATCTCAAAATGCGCTTGTTTGCTCTGCCAATTTGAAGTTAAGAGCTCTTAATTAACGAAAATAAATAAAATTACATAAAATACCGTGACCTTACCCCTTTAAATCGTGCCCGATTAAGGAAAAAAAAAAGAAAACATAATTATTTTTTATCGCCTGACATGTGGGTCAGTGCCTTCCATTAAATACGGGCGATAAAAGAGTCACAACTAAGGGAAAATTTAAAATAACGGTTAGCTCAGTTTTATTAATTCTAATAATAGCAGGCAAAATTGCAAACATATACGGCGTTAAAAACCCATAATAGTAAAAACAGTTTGCTGCATTTATTAAATTCTTTAACACTGCGAATAGTTAACTCGCATTTTAGAGAACTGCTTTACCATACTGCCAGGGGTTGAACGTAATTCGAGTTGAATTGAGCAGCAACTAACAAGCGTACATACTATTAATTTATTTGTCCGTCGTTTAAATAGTTCATGCGCTTTTTAGCCACGTTTTGCTTTAATTTGCATTTGTTGTTTCGTTGTAGATTTTCTGCTCTTGTTTTTTTAACTACTTCTTTCTCACAAATTTACATAAAATATTATTTCTTACAGCGTCTGTGCTTCCTGGCTGGACAGTCTCGGCAGACAACGCCACGAGCACCAGTATATTAATTCAGTGGACAAACCTGACAAGTCTTCTTAACCGTCAAGTCCTTCATTACATCATCCTCTTAAACAGAACCAACGGGAATACATTGACCCATGAAATTACAAATGGAAACGTACTACATACGGAAATAAGTGGACTTAAACATTCAACGAACTACATTGTGAAAGTTGTTGGAGTCGATGAACGAGGGCGACCTTACATAACTCTTGAAGTGAATGTCACGACTAAAAACAGTACGAAAAATTGTAACTGATGTACTTTGCATTTTATTCTAAGCAACGTTTTGTTTTGGCCCATTTACTTCCTATACATATTTAAACCATTTAACATTTGGGTGTTTAGATGAGACAGAATAGTATTTCTTATATATTTAAATTTCTTGTTGTGTCAGTGTGGCCTTTCAAAATGCTCGCTTGAGGAGTTTGACTCAGCCTGCGTTTGTATATGACATCAATCGCTTATAAGTGCATGTTTGATTGGCGGTTCCTTAGGGGGGATTGCTGATTGGCTAACGCTTATGCATACGTTGTGGTTTAAACTTATCTTTGGCTTAAAATTTTTCGAGCTAGATTGATTTTTATTTCCCTGTGTTTCTGACTACGTTAATGAATTTGAAACAATGAAAAATAAAAATTAAACTGGTTTGGAAAATTTTAAACCAAAAACAAATTTAAACCACAACACATATAATTAAGAGGACTTTTTTTTGAAAAGTAACCAAGGTAACTATGCTCATTAGGGTTGTTTGCTCATATCCATAGTTGGACTTTGCAAGTAACTCCTCTTCTCAGCGAATTCGGTAACATCTTTGTAAAAGAAAACATAGTAGCGATTACTGCTGTTTTGTGTTGTTATTTTATTTCAGTTTCTTGTGGATCTCGGCCAAGCAGCTCGCGAATCGTTGGTGGTACAGTTGCTCCTGTTAACAGCTGGCCATGGCAGGCAATGCTGCGAGACAGTAGTGGTAAACAGTTTTGTGGAGGTTCATTAATAGATCCGCTTTGGGTTGTCACAGCCACTCATTGCATATATGGAAAGTCACCGTCATCTGTCAAAGTGATGTAAGTAGCAAGTTACGTACGTTTCTGCTAGGTTACATTGGATCAATAGCCTTGGAGGCGGAATTAATTCACGTAACCAAATGCCAACCAGTTGGTGTGGTTGTTAATACCAAAAGGATCAGATGATCAAGTTAAAACGAAACGGAAGGAGTAAAGAGTAAATAGATGATAGATATGAAACCAAATATAATTCATACCTTAAACAAGGCGCCAAGTATTAAACACAAACGATATTAACCGTAAACCTACCTGCCATCCCCGCAAAAACAACGATGCAATTAAATGAAAATACCGGCTTAACTGGATGAACCCCCTAAAGTGAAACCATGCATCAAAGAAGTGAAATAAAAATGTTAAAAAAATTAAATGGAGAGCTTTAAAACGCTTTAATATACAATCTTCGTTCACTGTCCAAAATCCACGCGCCCAATTGGTTAAAATAGATCACGTGATTTTGCTTTACCTGTCGTCAGCAAACTCAGACAGTGCAGTATTGACAATAATGCACGAAAATCGTGCATTATTGAAGGTGTCTTCAGCTTCAAAGCTTGTAGAAGTGGAAGAAAAGTATATTCCTCAAATTATCAACGATCCAATACCAAACAAAATCGAAGAGGATAACAACTTGAAGCGCTTTCATGTTCAAAGGTAAACTGCAGCTCAATAAATACATTTTTGTGTGCGATTGACTTGCTTGTAGTTGCTTGATTGTGAAAGCCATCGACTTGCATTGAACAAGCTTCTCGCTGACTGTATTTATGAACGGCCACAGCTGATGAACGATTTTATGAACCATTTTAAGTTTTATTTCTGTACGGCTAATATGTGATTTTTATATTATTGATGTAATCCCGTGTAATTATGTACTACTACACTTCTTATTTTTAAACATTAAGTTTGTTGTTTGAAGTTCGTTAAGTCGATGATCGCTTGCAGTTCGATGCAGTGTACTCAGATTGTATTTTAAAAGGGTTAGAGTCTGTTCGTTCGTGTTTTGTTGACAAATACACGCACTTGCTGGCCTCACAATGAACTCAAAATTTTCAATACTGCACTCGGCTACGCCTCGTGCAGTATTGAAAATTTCTCGTTCATTGTGCAGCCAGCGCGTGCGTGTATTTGTCAACAAAACACTCACAACAGTCTCTAACCCATAATCAAAATGATTCTTTGGAGCAATAACAAACATGCATAACTTATATTGAAATTCTTACCTTTATTTCATTTAAGGTTGGGAGCTCATTACAGGTCTTACGGTTCTGTTGGGACAGAACAGAGCTTTGACGTTGTAAAAATCATCCAGCATGAAAAGTACAACATTCCATACAGTTGGAGCAACGATATTGCACTTCTTCAGCTTTCAAAACCTGCTAAACTGGGCAAAGGAGTTGGGCTTGTTTGCCTGTCAGATAACAGATTTCAGCTTCCATTTGATGACCATAACAACAAAACGTGCTGGATAAGCGGTTGGGGAACACTTTCTTATTACGGTGTCACTCCAAACGAGCTCCAGCAGGTTGATATTCCTCTTGTTTCAAAGCAACGCTGCATGATATCGTATCCCGGCAAAATAGATGACTCCATGATATGCGTTGGCAAAGACGAGGGCGGAGTGGGAGGCTGTCATGGTGACAGCGGAGGGCCGCTTGTTTGCGAGTTCGGCGGTAAATGGTATCTGGAGGGAGCCACTAGCTGGGCGGGAATGCCTTGTGCGTCCCCTTCAAAATATACGGTGTTCGCCAGTATTCGTTACTTGAAGTCATGGATAATAAGCAAAACGACTGGTGCTGTAGTTCCCTGCCCTTCAGGCCCAGCTGTAACGTCATGTGACTTTGACACTAGTTTATGTTATGGCTGGCAACAGTCATACTCAGATGTGTTTGACTGGACACGTCACTCAGGTTCAACTCCATCTTCGAGTACAGGACCCTCATCGGATCATACAAGCGGATACGGTAAGATTTCTACATATATGAGGTTCATGAGATGCCCGGGGGAGGTACCCAAAAAAGTTTTGTACGGGGAGGCTTTGCCCCGAGCTCTTACCCCTTACCCTTTTATATACCATTTTGACAGAAATTGTACCCCTTTCGTATACCTTTTACTGAAAAAAGGCACCCCTTTCAAATACCAGAAAGACATGGTATAGACTTAGAAAATGACGTTTTCTTGTCATTTTCATTTAGCGCTTAATAAATTGAAATTATACAGCCATAAATTTCATCTGTTCGAGAAATTTTAATTGAAGGTCCTTTGAAAAAACTTAAATGACAGATTTCGATACCCTTTCGTATACCCAAATTTGTGAAATCCCTACCCTTTAATATACCTGAAGCCTGAAAAAGGTACCCCTTTCGGGCGGAGCCTCCCCGTATAGACCATTATAGGGAGTACCCCCCCCGGGATGAGATGGGACCTTATTAAGCGATGTTCAATGGGTTCATAAAAGGCTAAAATCATCCAATTTATCGATAGGAACATGCCACCGGCAAAAGCTTTAACAACGATTTAATGGCAGTCTTTTTTTGTCATTTGTACATTGTCACTTTCGTATCTGCATAACTTACAGTCTATATTGCATTTATCTTCTGAAAATAGGTAGATTATCAATATCGTCGAGCTGTTCATGGACCTAATTTTACTAGCTTACACTCCTATGATCCTCCAAATTATATAATATTACCAATTTAACGGCGTGAAGGTATATTAAAGTACAGTCAACACTTTCTAAGACGGACACATTCGGGACAGGCCGAAACTGTCCGTCTTAGAAAAGTGTCCGCCTTGTAGAGAATCGAGGTAACATGACACCAGTAATTCTGAGATAATAAAGCTGAACCTACGCACAATGAATACGCTTCTGCCTTGAGTCTGTTTAAAGTCGCTTACTTTAACATAACCTACAAACTGGGAAAACAATAATATCAGAAAATTGACTCGTTCATTACAATCGGCAGTTCACTGCTTCTAAAAAATGAACAGTACATACATGTTGCAATTTGTATCACGTCTATATGTATTCGCTTGTTTAAGAAAACGTTTACGGCTGCTAGTCTGAAATCTTTACTGTACACTTTGCAAACTGTAACAAGAATAAAAAGGACCGTATTCGTTTGTTAAAGCAAAAGTTGAGAGCTTCTACAAACTGTAATACGGTAAGTAGAAAATGACCACTTTAGTGCCCATACACGTAAGCAGAGAAGTTATACGTTAAAGCGTCATTATTTTTGTTTAGTAAGCGCGGTTTTCATCTATCGTTAGAGCTCTGACTATGTTTGCTCTGGGTCGATACGAAGTTTGGAAGTATTTACACTAATAAAAAAAAACACTTCTCAAGTGTCCGTTAATGATTGCAAAGTGACCGTTGTCCATCTTAGAGAGGTGTCAGTCTTATAGGGAGTTTGGTTACAGTAAAATGACGGAAAAACCGGCAGGGACAAAAGCATCACCAGGTGTCCGTCTTATTGAGGTTTACGTCTTATAGAGGTGTCCGTTAAGATAGAGTTGACTATATTACGTTATTATATATTTTTTCTAAACAAATGTCAGGGTGTGTTTGAAGATGACAATACTATTGTGGGTATCTACACTGTTATAAAAGGAAAAAAATGGGAACTTTTGTACTCTTAATTAAGACCTAAACCTCAAAATAAGGTACATACATAAATTTGATTTGCACGTTTGTATTTTTTTGATGAATGAGGTGGAGCCACCCTTGATATTAATTTTGAGCTAAGCCAACAAGCTCATTTTTATATTTAAGACATTTTAAAATGCTACATACTTTTCGACGACCGGTTGATGCGACCGCAAACTGATACAGCTAAAGAGTGACATAGCGTTTGTAATATAATTAATTGATCGATGGAGCAAAAAACTGTTCCAAAATGATTAAAGTAATGCTATAGCGGTAGTTTATTTACTTACCGATTGTCTCCGCCTAATTTATAACCTCTCGTTGCTGTTTTATTTTCCTGGACAGGATACTATATGTACATCGAAACATCTTCTCCCCGAAACGCCGGCGATAATGCAAAACTTGAGCTTTCTGTATCAGGAAATGGAGCACTATCTTGTCTCAAGTTCTATTATCACATGTATGGTGACACTATGGGGACTCTTACTGTCTACAGTGGAAATACATCAGTGTTTAGCACGTCAGGAAACCATGGTAACTACTGGTTAGAGGCGAGAAGAACCATTTATTTGGATTGCACCGTAAGTTTTAATCAATTTCACATGTCATTTGCGTATAAAACAGTGAAGTAAAACAAACAAAAAATCTAATTGCTGTATCAAATCCTTCAGAAGACAAGGTATAAGAATTATCGTCAAGTCCTTTTTGACACAAATTTATAAAAACATAAATTTAGCACCCTGTACGGCAAATTAAAAATACAATAAATTAATAGAGATTGAATAAATAAGTAACTGTGTCAAATGAGAGAGGAGCATGTTAAGTATTGGAAGAAATACAGACTTTGAATCCCGATACCTGTACCCCCGAACTTTCGAGGGGAATCGGTCCAAGTTATAGATGTCAAAATTAGTAAGAAAAAAAAAAACTGGTGGGGATCGATGATGGTTAGAGTAGGCAGCAGGTTTAAGTTCTTGAGATTCAACTGTATTATTAGAGTCGCCACCCAACCATGCAAACATCTGCAAATAATGACAGTTTTGATTGGCTCGATTAAGGTGCTTGTCAATTGTCTTGTTTTAAACTAAATTCAGTTATTCTATCTGAGGGTTAATCAGATGATTCTACATAATTATGTATAGCTTCAGCAAAGATCAGCCTACTACTCTGATACTTATTGTCACCGAATGACCCAAAACTTGTAGACCACCCTGGTCTGACTCTTGTGCATGGGATGAAGGACAGTGAGATCAACCACTACAAACAAACAAACAAAAAAACAAACAAAAAAACAAATAAACAAACAAACAATAATCTAAAAATGATTACTTTTTTGTTTAAAGAGAGGTGTCTCAAAAGTGGAGATGAAACAATTTTGTTTTGCTTGTTCCGTAAAACAAACAAGAAAAAACGTTTTATTTTTAATAAAAAAAGAAATTCTAAACTATAAATAACTACAACTTCTGCCCATGAGTTCTTCTCAGCGTCATGTCGGTCGAGTCTTTACTGAGGATAAACGCTCATCTGTAAGTAACTTTGGTGTTTATTCTTATTTTACCTCTTTTACACCATGAATTTTATATAAAGCCATCCCCTCCGTGTGACGACTTACTTTTTCAAGACCTTTTGACGGAAAAGCAAGGTGGTGCTAAGGCTTTAAAGTATGCATGAATTAGAACTTAACGTTCATTAAATAGAACTATTTTTTTTACTTTCAGATAACATTTGAAGGAATAGCAGGATCTTCCTTCACGGGTGACATAGCTATAGATGACGTCTCCATCAGCAGTGGAAGTTGCTATGGTCAGACTGCAGCACCTCCATCATTCCCGACAGGATTCACACAAATGCCTAACGCTTCTATTCCCACTTCAAGTCCAGCTGTAACATCGTGTAACTTTGACTATTATCTATGTTCCGGATGGCAACAGTCCTACTGGGATGAATTTGACTGGAAGCGTAATAGTGGTTCAACGGGATCTGACGATACAGGACCATCAACGGACCACACTACTGGATATGGTAAGGTTTCTTCATCCAACTACAAGCTCGGACATTAATTTAGGAAATAGAGTTCAGTTTTGCAACCCCCTCCCCCCATTTCAATGTTGTTAATGCTCTAGTGTTTTCAAAACAAAGTCTGCCCCAAACCTTAAGAAACAACATTGAGTAGAGGGAGACGGGGATAAAATATTTTAACCTGCTTGCGGGTCGGGACATTTGTGAAAAATGCGTGAAATGCATTTGTTTCAACTTCTTTTGTCCAAGATTGAAGTAGGTTAAGTCTGCTGCATTTTTTCGCTTCGCTTTGAGAACGATTTCTTCATTATTATATTTTCGTTACTTCTGTTTAGTCTCGTCATTACTTTAGGATGATTATTACAGCAACTGCAGGCTAGTACGATGGCTAGCAAGTGACGCAGCGCATTTGATATGGTGCTCGGGCGCAAAATTGTTTTTAAGACAATCAAGTTTTGGAAAAAGGTTAGCTTCTTGATTGACAGATTTAAAAAGCTCCATTTTCTGTCTTGTTTTCTTGGACAGGATACTACATGTACATCGAGGCATCCTCTCCCCGAGTCCCCGGTGACAACGCAAAGCTTGAGCTCTCTGTATCTGGAAATGGACAAATGTCATGTCTCAAGTTCTATTATCACATGTATGGTGACACTATGGGAACTCTTACTGTTTTCAGTGGAAGTGTGGTAGTATTCAACACGTCAGGAAACCATGGTAACGACTGGATAAAAGCGGAGATAAACATCTATTTGAATAGCACTGTAAGTTTGAATCATTATCACATGTCAGGTGGCTAAGAAAAACTGTATAAAACTAATTTTTTGAGACGAAACTTTGCAGCAATAAAAAAACTGTTCACTTTCTAAATCCCATGTTTTTTTGTTGTTAAGATTTTGGAATTTTTGGAAGAAAATTTGTTACGAAATTGACGTCTAATTTTGGTTATAGTAAGATGGGATGTCTAATGATATTATTTAAAAGACCTTTTTACAAGGATTTCACAAACTTAAATAAAATTGAAATATGTCTATCCAATCAAAAGATTGAGTGGATAGACACATTTCATTTTTTTTCAGTTTTGAGTTCCTTGTGAAAAGCTTTTTAAGGGTGTGGTCACATCAAGGCTACCACCGGTAACTAAATTTAAGGCAGAGTTATTTTTAGTAGGCTATTTCATTAAGTTGACCTCTTCTCTGTTCACAATAACTTTAGTTAGAAAATTTACGCCTCGATGAACCAAAACAACACAGGTAAAATTAAAGTTTAAACCCTGCAGAATACATTGGTTAAACCTTAGCTTTCAAACAAACAACCAATCAGAAAAAGGTCTTTGACGTTTCGTTTGTCACGTGAACTTGCGTGATGAACATAATTATGAAAAGCAAAAAAAACAAAACAAAACAAAAAACACAAGCGTAACGAATATCGTGCCGAGGGTTTAAAAGCAAAAAGGAAACAAACAGACATCGCATCTGTGGTATTAAAGGGGATGCTACCTTTT